>NW_008824806.1:5726831-5765028 GCF_000699105.1 Pygoscelis adeliae | reverse complement strand
CATAGAATCATAGAATAGGTGCAGGACCTTGCACTTGGCCTTGTTAAACCTTATGAGGTTTACATGGGCCCACTTCTTGAGCTTGTCCAGGTCCTTCTGGATGGCATCCCATCCTCTGGCATGTCGACTGCACCACTGAGCTTGGTGTCATACTCAGCTTGGTGTCATTCCTTCCTTAAAAGATCACCCTTAGCTGCAAGGCTTACAATACTAGTCTGGCCAGTAACAGCCTGAGATCACTGCCTACTACCCAGGCCAAAAATATCTAATCTTTTTTGTACATTTCCCTTCGGTTTTCTATTCTTTATTTCATCTTTTGTAATTAAAGTGCAAACTTATCAGGGTGGGAGAGCTTTTTGTTCTCTGTTTGTGTAGCATTTAGTACAAGGCATTTGGGACAAGTGAATTCCTAGACCCTGCAGTAATAAAAGAATAAACACTTACAGATAAGGCAGAATATGATAGGGAAGGTAGAATTATCTCTCAGACAAACATTATAGATCCCAGAAACTGAGGGCTACCCTCAACTTCAGAAAAACACCAAGAAAAACACCAGTAAGACACCAAAGAATGTCTGTCTGTTTGGACAACATTAGTCCTGGTGTGACACTGTGTAATAACAATATGATTATGGCATTACAGGGATTTAAGTTGTTATTGGATCAAATGGATTCATAGATGATTAATTTTCTTTCTCTCCCCCAAGAACTGTTGGAGCAAGAGCAACAGTGGGTGGCAGCCGAGGAAGAGAGGAGCTCTTCTGAGGAACCCCGCAAACAACACTTGTCCCTTCTCTCGCTGATAAATGAGAAGCTCCCAGCTCGGATGAATAACAGCAAAAAGGGACATAATTCGTAAAATAATTACTTTGAAAATGTCCTATGGAAAGGCTTCAAAGAATTTTGATGATATATGAATAATGAAGGGTCTCTATTTTATAACAGAATTCATTAGGGATAAATAAAAGTCTGACAGAAGGTGCAAAAGGACCTGTTTTTCAATTAACTCTAACTCAAACTAATTAATGGATTTACTTGTAAATTCTCAGAAAATCCGTTTCATACTCAGCAAGTAATGTAATTTTAGGAACAACACAGTATATTTTTTGTGCATAGCAAAGTGACTGGGTCCCTCCTTTAAGTACAAACTTCAGTCCAGCCTCACCTTTGGAGCAGTGCCCAGCACCTTCATAATTCTCCTCGTTCACTCTATCCACAGTGTGAAAAAAGAAGATGGATATACAGCAAGACTACAAGGAAACCTGATATATCATCAGGGAAAAAACTTGACACATAGCGAGTGTTCCATGAATCATGAAAATACATTTCAATAACTAAGCTAGAAGGAAAAAAAATAACAGCCTTGATTGGCCAATTATAAAATTATAAATGGCCGCACTTCTAAGAATGTTCGGATGGCATCAGTGGGGGTTTTTAACTAAGCCTGATGAAATCCTGTCCTGCTTGTAATAGTATCTCAGCGTAGATTTTCCATGCTGTCTGATGTTGCTCTCATACTGCTGTTGAAAAAATTTGCATTAAAAACTCTTCTGGAAACGCATGTGGCTTAACTAAACAAAATGAAGAAACAAATTGAAAAATGCCATGCATGGCAATCCTTAAGATTTCTTCCCCACTTCATCTCCTTTTCAGGACAGTCTTTCAAATACATTTTCATCAGGAACAGGAAGAAATCATGCATAAGCATAAAACCGGGTATCTTGCAGTTTTAGTATGTCTCTAGATTTTTGACAGGTTCTGCATATTCTAAGCATTTATTTAATCTTTCTAACTACAAACAGTATAAGTTCAAATGTTTTTGCACTATTGCACATCTATTATATTTCATGGTTTGTGCTTAACAACATGTACGGATGTATGATAGACTACAGATTTAAAAGATTTAATCAAAGACTACGCTGGGCATGTAGCAGAGGACAGTGTTTCTGTAGGAATCATAATGTTATCATTTCCTGCTCTTTCAAGTATGTAGCCATAATATTTCA
Source organism: Pygoscelis adeliae (assembly GCF_000699105.1). NCBI lineage: Eukaryota > Metazoa > Chordata > Aves > Sphenisciformes > Spheniscidae > Pygoscelis > Pygoscelis adeliae. The sequence goes on along the minus strand of NW_008824806.1, from coordinate 5,763,023 downwards.
TTAGTGTGTGGCCTGGGTGAGATTTTTTATCATTTTAGCCTGGCTTCCTAGGATGACGTGACAAACCTCTGTCCTTGTGCTGTGGGTCTGCTTGTCCATTTCTCTCCTCCCTCAGAAACTCATCCGAACAGGAAAGAGCCACTGAAGGCTCAGAGATAATTGCAACCCCAGATGTTACACATGAGGCAGTGTCTGAGCTGAGGGAAAAGATCCAGACTGGTACCGAGGAAAAGGCTGGTCGGATGCATCCCGTTCGGCAGCGCCCATATTAATGTGTGTGCATTGGACAGGCAATGGGCACACAGGCAGCTGCTGGCAGCCACTGTGCGGATGTCCCCTGCACCGGGACATACCACAAGGGACATGAAGGGATGGAGTGGGAGGGCAAGACTGGTGGGCAAAGGATGCGTACCTTGGGTGAAACCACATATCACCGGTTCTTTTGCCCGCTGAGTAACATGTTAAGTTTAGGTGTGTCAGCTCCACAGTGAGAGTGGGGCTGAATGAGACCTTCGGCTCATCTGAAAAGCATCAAGGGTTCCCATGAGATCTCCCACGCAAGGAACTGCTAGATCCAAAGCTGCACAGCTTGCAAGACTGGAGGATACCAAAGGCATGCAGTCCAGCATGGCTGTGGGCTATTTTCTGCACTCAATAAAGGTAAAATATGCATGTAATTAGAAGCTGTATTTTTTCTTGATTATGAAAGGGTTAAAAAGAAACACATTTGCAGCACTGAGGCAGAACGACCTTGCGGGAAGCATTCTGGCCTGTGCCAGCAGTTCTTTCTTCCTTTGCACACAGCTTCTAATGGAAAAGTACTGCCTGCCCTCTGTAAATTATTAATTTCTTCATGTTATCAGATATCATTGATAAAAAGACAAGTGGCCCCTGTACTGACTGTCTGGGGTAAAATGAATACTTGCTGATGCCCTTTAAACTCTGTATAGGTTTTCATCTACTTTCTACTGCGCTCGGCTTTGCACCATGCAACAGACGGTTACACACTTTTAGCCGCTCACAAGTAACTCCCTATGGAATAAACCATTACTGCTTTCATTTTAGGTGCTGACTTAGATGAATGACTTTAAATTACTTACAACCTTCAGCTGATCTAAGATGTCAAACAAACTTTAAACTGGTATATGTTCAAGGATGTGTGAACCTGAAAACAAGAAAAGGCGGAGGCGCTTTTTCATTAGCTGCTGCTTTGTACAGCAGAGAAGGTCACCCCCTGGCGCGGCTGGGCATGGCGGCAACAGACACCATCGCTCCTAGTCAGTGCTCTTAACCATTATTAATACAAACAACTCAAAGCAGTACCTCTGATAAAAAGCTTGATAAAAGCTACTGAGATTAGGGATCATGTTAACTAGTGACGATAGCATAAATTATCAAGTGGAACAGCTCCAAATTATAGCATAAAGGGACCCATTTAAGAGGGATTATACATCAGGTTCGAAAAGAATGAGGAATTGACAAGAATAAAAGCACATACCAGATCCAACAAGTGGTACCTTTTCCAGGACTGCTGTATCTCTGAAGGCTATATTTAACTTTTCAGGATAGGCAGTGGAAAGGAAACTGCAATAGGCATGACAATAAGGGTGAGCAGCTGTCTAGAAAGCTGTAATGTACTGAAAATGGCACTTAACACATATTCATCAGGGGCAGCGGAGTATTCTACACTGCAGTTAAATGCATTAGGACTAGCAGCAGACAGTCTAGCTACCGAGGATTGTCTCCATAGTATTCACTTTGGTTCCTCAGCATGCCTTCAGAGGTTACTGTCTCATATTTGTTATGCCATTGCTGAAAGGTAGGGACCATTTCCAGACCAGATTAAGCTCTTGATCCTCTGAAGAAGACAAATGACAGGTAGGAGGTTGCACTCATGTCTTCCAAAGGGGAGTTTTAAAATGAATGGCAGATCAAAAGTGCAAACTGAATTAAGCTTCTACTTGGGTTTCTCTATACATCTACATAAAAGATGAAGCACTAGGACAATATCTGTCTGATGAAACCCAGTCCTATGCCATGAGGGCTTGCAGTGCTGTTTATAATTTTAGCATTCTCCCTCTTAAGCATGGCAGGTTTCTGTGGAGCAACATCTTGCATGCCTTATTCACTTGTGTCAGCCTTACCCCAGCTATTAGTTCCCGCTGATTTTCCTTGGCAATTGGCAGAACTGGATGCTCTACTTTTCCGGAACCACTTCAAACTGTGAGAAAAATGAGCTGTCTGAATATCACCGTGGAGGAGAAAGTCCTGCAGACATAGTCCTCAGAAAAAGGAGCATCAGATCTGGTTGACATTTATAACACTAATTTATCCACTTTACTAACCAGACACATCTTCTGGCAAATTAAGTGTGCTTGCTGACAACTTGTACTCGTGGGAAACTCAGGGCTAAAATAGGGTTTTCTGTAGATGGGCCGACGTTATTTTGGTGGAACTATGGGGAACAGCTTGTAGAATTCTCACAATACCTGGTTCCACATCATACCATTAATCCCTGTAGTTAATTAATTAATTAATTATATTTATCCTCAAAATAGCATTGTGGTTGAGCTCAAACTATCAGAGTAAAAAAGAGACAAATTTCTTTATACAACAACCTTCAAAGCAGATCACAACCATGAAGGTCAGTAGTTTCAAGGAGTATTGCTTTGGGTATGGGTGGAAGGAGGCAGAAAAGCAGGAGGTAAAAGCGGGCTCAGAAATGTGGTGCTCTGGACAGAGGATTGGTTGTGGTCTTTTGGGTTGAGTGTTGTCTGAATTAGACTTGGAATAAAAACTCTTCAAGTTGTTTGGCTCCAACTATGTTCAGAGAAACAAGGTTTTATGTTTTTTTCTTTTAAGTAATTGCCATAATGTCAAAGACATCTGAATTAAATTCACAAGCACTTAGAGACAGCCCCAAAACTTTGATTTTTGACCAAAAATTCACTGAGATAAAAAAAGAGATAATGATAACACATAGCACTGTTGTAAGTGTATTCCTCTTCGCAGGGTGGTCCAAAAATCGAATGGATATGAAAAAGGACTTGACTTTTCAATATTTTAGTTAGTCTGTCCAGTGATGTTTGAGGGAAATTCAGACTATGCTGTTGCACTGGTTCAACAGTTAAACTGGTTTTCTATACATAATCTTGGGCTTTTCATGAGCACTAAAATACTTTAAATGGTTATTTGTCAGCCTGTGCTGATAATGTTGCAAGTAGAGGTATGTAAACTAACCTCTTGGCAAACTGGTTTGGTGTCTACTGCAGGGAGCAAACATCACAGTTCAGGTGAACTATGCAAAAGCAGACTGTACTGTCACTTTAATAAAACCCAGAAAAATCCTAACCTGTCTCTGAGGAGGATTCCTCAGAATCAATAAGATGAGAAGCTGAATAAGTTAGTGGATATATCTCGTAACAGATGGGCTGGAAGCTGCCCTCACCTAAAAATGTTGGAAGCTTATATCCACCATCTCCATTGCTTGTCTGCACTAATCACAGAACCAATTAGTGATGAGATGATCGAGCCAGATGCTGCCACTGGTATCTGTTAGATTCCTTACCCCTTGATTTGAACAAATGTAAGACAAATTAGAAAGCAAAGGAGACCCTATTGGATTGCAGCATCACTGTCATAAGACATTATTCTTAAATTGTTTATAGAGTCTAGAAAGAGAAAAATATTTGACAGGAAGGAATAAATGCTGCCAACATTGATTGTTTCACATTGCAAGGGCAAATTTGAAACTGCACTTTCACAGTGAGTGAACATAGATCATCAGAGAGATGTTCTCATAAACACCTGCGAGAGATATGAAAATCTGGCTGCTGGCATAATACATTAACAGTCTAGAGATGCCTACATGCTACATGTGGGAGGATGTAGTGTGTAGAAAGGAAGGGAAAGAAAAGGAAAATGGGCAAGAAGGAGCACAGAGGATTAATAAGCCAGCAAAGAAAATAAAAATTGTCATAGCAGTCTCCAGAATTTCCTTTTGGAAGGAGGATTGGCAAGAGGGAGCTCTCTGTAGGAGAATTTCTGGCTTATAACCCGGGGGTGGATTTCTGACATTACAGAGTCCCAGAGATGAAGACGATCCCCTTGTCCAAACATGTGAGCCCTTCCCTGCCCTGCCCTTGCCATATTACTTCAGGTGCATCCCAGCTCCCAGTTTGTGGAGCTGCTTTCTTGTTCACATGAATGACCTCTTTTACCTTGACACAGAAGAGATGGCAGAATCGATCTACTTTCCCATTTTCTGTTCCTCTGTCAGCTGCATTCCTAAGTCTAAAACTTTGTTTTCTCCCATGGAAAGCCTCACAGCCTCCCCCGCTGCCTGGTGCTCCTCTGCACTCCTTGCCCTGCCACGCTGCTGCTGCTATTCACAGCTCTTCTGGCGTTCTTTGCCCAAATATCCAGATAAAACAGAGGTTTCCATGTGTGAACAATGCAATGTATTCAAGGCAAAAACAACAGTAATAAGGGGTATCAGAGCACTGAAAGGAAAAATAATGGATTAGAGGAGAGGAAGGAAAGAAAAACTAGATTTAGCATTTTTCTGTCTGAAAGGAGAGAACAATCTACTGAAAAAAAAAGAGAAAAACATAAACTGTTCATAAATTAAAAAGTTGATAAATTATTCCCCGTAGATTTCATGTCATCTTTACTGCAAATATTTCTGATTATAGCATACGCATTTCCATGATTGCTGTCTTTTTTCTATTTGTCTTTATTCAAATCTACTAAAAAACTTCTCTTCAAATATTCTTCGATTTCTTCAAATATGAAGTTTGCTATGGAAGTTTTCCTAGCTCAACATGCCTTGCCTGCCAGCACTTACACAGGCAGCCTTTGTGAGTTAATTATTCCAGGTGGCTTAATTCTTCATGACAAATAATAGAAAGGTAGAAAAACACTTATTATTTTTGTAACCCTTACAGAAACTGAGCACTCAGCTGCATTAACTCTTGTGTGGCTCTTCAGAGACTGTACACACTTGCATCCTCTGAAGTGATCTAGTTTACAGCCCAACAAAGGGACTGAGACAATCCTTACTCTGAAATCAACAGCAAAACTATCTTTGACTTTCTTGCTAGGCTGAAGCTCCTCCAGCAGCTCAGTTCTGCAGTTCAGAGGTGGCTTGGTCAGATTCTCACCATAAACAGTAAAAGGCTCCTGCCTGAGTGTCACGTTGTGGCCAGTGCTTCTTTGACTGCGCAGCCCAGAGGGATCATCATTCTCCCAGGAAGTTTGCATCAGAGCCAGCCCAGATTTTAGTCGCAGACGAGATAAGACCAGCTGAACCTCTGCGGCTCCAAAGGAGGAGGAGAACACAGCTGCTTGTGGAGATGCTTGCTTCCTCAGTCTTATACCTGAGTATGTCACTGGTGACTTCAATACACACATCACTGCTGTGAGATAGAGGAGGATGATCCTATCTTACAGACGAGATTTAAAGACACAGCAGCTGTTCATCACATGTATTTGGACGCTTAACTTCTGAGAGCATAAAAAAATTAAATCTTTAGGTATTTTTGCACATTTGGATCTAATCAGACTGGTGATCCTTTCCTTTCTCCCTCATATTTTCTCTAGGGATAATTTTATATTTGACCATCTAAAAAGGTTAGAAAAACTGTCATTCATCAGTCCATAATTCATCACAGCCGGTTTACAAACAACAATTTGTTTGCTCTGATATTTTTATTATGTTACTACCCACTTTATTGATGCTGGTTTTAATGTAGACAATTTATATTTGGCTTAATAACAGTTAAAAAAAATTAAATGCGACACTACTGTAATGTTTTAAAATAAAGTTGACATCACAACTTGACAATGCCTGAGATTCTCAAGGTGAAATACCATAATGTTAGTTTGGCGAAAATATTTGTTTGTAATTGTGCTCTGCATGATTGCTTATTCAAAAAAAAAGTTACTTGTGTTCATGAGCTGAGAAGACCTCATGTACTTAGTGCTATCGTATTAAGCAGGAAAAGTTGTTGCACTTCAGATCCGAGAACCATTGTGGGATATTTCTGCCTATGCCTTATTTTCACGTTACAACTAGAAGATATACCAGCTCTGACAAAAATTATTTTTCTGTTCCTTTTTACACTGAATTTCACTTTTTTTTTTTTTTAACAAGTATCTGTCAATATAAAAGCCCATGCTCGTACCTAGGGGTGCAAGCTTGGAGGTATGATTGAATCCTGTGCTACAGCCCAGCAACACTCCCTGTTCATATGTTGTGTGGTCCCATTTTCCTGCCTAGTGAGGGGTACAAGCTGAAGGAGTACAACTCCATCGACACATCCTCCTCAAGAGTTTGCTGCAGTCACATGGGAAGTCCTGCTGACGACCATCATCTCCAGCTCAGCCCCTTCTTCTTCTGCAGGATGAAAAGAGCCAGCAGCACTTGGAAATGGGAAGCCAGCTGATACTATAACTAAGAAAATACCATTATATACTCACTTTGAATAATGTGTGAGCTCGAGATACAGAAGAAATTGAAGGAGGCTTAGAAACAGGCAATGAAAATTATCAAGCACAGGAAGAATTTATGAGAGGCGTCTAATGAGAATGAGTTGGATTAATTTAGCAGAGACCTCAATAAGCAGTGGCCTGATGGAGGTGTACAAAGCAATGAATGGCAAAGAGTGGGCATGTGTGTAGCCTCACTCCAAAGCATGAGAACTATGGGACATCCAATGAAACTGAAAGCAACCCATTTAAAGCTGATAAAGGGAAACATTTTCTTGTAATAAATAATTTAATGGTGGAATTCATTCCTAGAAAGTATTTCTGAATCCAAAGGTTAGGCAGAACTGAAGAAGGATAGGAACCTTAAATTAAGACAGGAACACCAGGGGAATAAATGTCTCCTGGCCCAAGATCTGCAATAACCAGTAACCGTGGGACATAAAACCCCTTGACCTGTAATTCTATAGTTCCCTATTTAAAGATTTCTTTCCTTGATTTTGAAACAGCTCATACTAGCCACTATCAGACACAAGTCAGTATATTAGATGGTCTGCAGTCTTTCATGATATCTAATTCCTCTGTTTCTTATTTCACTCTGGTTTGGTGCAGCCAGAAACATCCATCATTTATCTTAATCTCTGTGGAAGACTTGTAATACATGGTGATTTAGGGCAGTTAATGAAACAGTTGTCTATGCATGACACTGGTGCTGTAATATGTTCCTTAGAACACAGAGAACAACTCCAAAGATGATAAAATTACACTGTTGCATAATAGTGAGTGACTTAAAAAGGAAACATTTATGATGACCAGTTATAACCCCTCTCACCATGGAATTCTATAAAGCAGTCAGTAGGTGAATTTTGGGTAGGCCAAACCAGTTTTTCTGCCAGCAAAATTCCTATACAAATTTTGCAAACACAGCAAGAGCTTGGGGCTGACCTAGGCAATTCAATAAGGCTGAATTTGAGGACTCTTTTAAGTTGTAGGGTGAGCCTTATGCAGGGCCAGGACAGGAATGCGAACATGTTTTTGAAGACGAGAGGTATTTCTAGGCAACTGAGGAACTCGTAAGAAGTCTCAAATTTTGGCTAAACTTTTGCTGGAAACTGCTTCATCCCCCACTGAGCACAGAAAGTGAAAAGCACAGCAGTAAAGAAAAGCAATCCTTGCTTCTCTCTAGGGCTTGTATTTCTCAGGAAATCAGAATAGAAACTAGCTCAAATCCATGCTAAATATGCCTTCCAGGTGATTCACAGCATTGTGTTAAACCTGACCAAATGTAAATATAGTTACAGAAAAGCTATTTCTCTAGATTCCTTTAATAAGTCAGTGGAGACAAGCACTTTTAGGGTGTGATTCATGTCATCCTAAAGTAGGTATCTAACTAGGCCAGCTGAATCACACCTTGAAAATGCCTATCTCTTTTATTCAAATAAAAGATAGGTCATGGTGATGTGTTTAGATGTAAACATCTGGAGTATAGACATGTAAAGTTAGATGGCATAACTCCCACCTGTAGTCACAGGGCTTAGGAAAAGGATGGTGCATACCTGCCATCTCAGGGCGGTTGTAGTGTTTACGTTTTGCTCCATTTTTGTTGGCAGCCCTGATCTTGCTGCGGCCCTGTGACCTGAAGCTCAGAGCAGCTGGGACCTCTGCTTCAGAATCACCTCTGAGATAAAAGTCTGTTTCCTAGCTGTCCTTTCTGATGACCAAAATAAGCAATGGGGCTTCATGCTGCAACCCTATGCAAAATACCTTGCTCTTACCTAGCTACAAACCCTTTTTAATGTGCTTCACCATAATGGCTTTTTTAGTCACAGAAATACAGCAGGGAAGAGCAGAAAATCCATATATAAAACTGTTTCTGAATGCACTGCCACAGTCCTAAACCTCATTTGTTTTCTTTTCCCTTTTAATTAGGTTTTCTGCAGGCTCCAGCCATTAACTCTGTTTTAAAACAAACTGTCCAAGGCTTTTCTTTGATAATGGTTTAATTTTAGCTTTTTCTCCAACCTCCAAAACACAATTAACTCTCATGCCTGGTATCTCTCATCAGATTTTCCTGCATCTCCTCCCTTGGCAGCCCTCCAAAGCAGGTTCATTTAACACCCACAAAGTTCCCACAATTGAATCCCATCTCTACAGATCTCACTTTCCCCGCGCATCAGCTCACTATGGAGAGTGACGGCTTCCGGTTTCATTTACACCAAAGCCATCAGATGCTGTGGGCAGCAGTGCCTGTATGACACTATTTAATCCAATCCTCACTGCTAAAGTGCCCAGCCAGGACATGGAAGGAGACTGCTGCTACTCATTATATGAGCAGCACCGATACGTTGCCAACACTGCCACTGCGAAGGCAATGGCATGGATTTTGGCTTGGAGTTAATAACTTTCCCTTTTCCTCCCTGCACAGGCAAGAGATGATCTGATCATTTAGGTTGCTCACCGAATCTCAACACAGCCCCATTATAAGCTGTTTTCTGCTACTATCTGTAACCAGAAGTAATGATAGCCATGACGGGGAGACAGCACAGCCCTTCCTCCTCGATGTGCACATCACCAAACCAGCACAGTGCTGCTTCGGAGGAAAACAGTAGCTGTGATGGGGACAGGAATACTCATCATCATTCCCTGCATTCCTGGAGAAGCTTTAATCTGAAGGTTTCAAAGAATATGCCCTTTTCCAGCATCACATATAATGCATAAACCTTACAATATCACTGCCATGCAGGCTAGGCAGCTGCATTGTGTTACGGCTTGCTGAGTCCCCGCGACAGCTAACATCAGCACAAGTAAAACAGAGGCACTTTCATTGGAAGCTACTGGGTTCTCAGTACTATGGGAAGCCAGGATGCTTCCTTTGAGCCATGCAGTTCTAGGCAACTAGGACAGAAAATCTGGACCACTAGTTATCACAGGCACAGTACTGAGTTTTGACATTGTGGAGCCACAATGTCTTTGCTCAAGAAGGCAGCACAACTGCACATAATGCACCACAGTAGAAAATTGTGTACAAACCTTCTACAGCAGGTGTACTGAGGACCCGTTCATCATTTTTGATCACCTACATCTCTAATTTAGGGAATTCATCACTCTAGAGCCCTGCCACAGAAGTGAAGTTTACACCTCAAACCTCAGACCATCCTGACATTCATCAGCGTTATTTTTGTGGGGTCAGATTTCTTTCTGCTGATAGGGAAGGTCCCGATGGACATATTTCTTCTCAGGTTTTCTGAGACTCTGAAAGTCCTATTCAGTGTTATAAGACTACTTTGCTCTCAGGAGCGACATAATATTTTGCAAAAAATAAATTGACAAAATTAACAAAATAACACTGAAGAAATGAAGGGAAGACTAGAGCAAAGGAAATTAATGTAGGCCCTAAATGCTACAGAGAACTGCATGACAGAATTTATAAAAGCACCTTTAGAAATATAATTGGAAACCTGTCAGCATTGTTAGATGCCTGGGCATTTTTACAAATCTGTCCCTGAAGGAGCTGTGGCATAAAATAAATGCTAAAACAAGGGTTTTACTTCCAAGAAGGCTCTCAGCAATCGATTGTGGAAGCTTAACAATCTTTATTTTTATTTTCCTTAACTTTGTAGAGAGTTGGTAGGACGATATGTCAATCTATACATACAGGTTTATATTCCTTTTGTATGTTTGAGTCAGTAATCCAGGATTCTGGCAGGGTGTAAAGCAATCTGGTACAGTGTGACTGTAGGTAAGTATCTTCTTTTTATACTCCTTTTTCTCTCTATTTTGTGAATTTAAGTTCTAAGCGTGTTGTGCTGTGAGTCTTGGCTGTAGCACAGTACTCAGAATATTCTGAGTAAAACTGATGAGATGTTTATCCCTGTATAATCTTCTGCTTATCCATAACTTGAAAATTGTCAGTTGACAACTTTAAAATGAAATATGTCTTTGGAAAACTATGGAACCAGCAAGTGAAATTTGTGCTGTATTGTGGTAGAGCTCCTCCATTTCTTTGCCATTAAAACTGTGCCACAGGGTGAGTTGCAGAAGTATCGACGGACACAAAGATAAGTCAGCCCTGTTGGTGTAGGTGGACAGAGTGAGTTTATTGTTTAATTATTTTTAATAATTTATTAAAATTAAATCTCTATTTATTAGAGAAATAGGTTTAATGAGTCAATGTAACATGGCAATTATATTTGTGTTTGGGACTGAGAGACTGGTTATAGATGGCAAGAGAAGGAAAGGAGAACTTGGTGTAACCACAGAGGAATTTTTTGCTATAAAGCAGGAGTTACAAGGCAGGCAAAGTGAAGAAAGCACAACCTTTGGAGAAGAAGGGTGCAGCTGATAGTATCAGAAGTAGCTGCCAGGCTTCAGAGAACGAGGCTGGAGAGATGGTGATGGAGCAAGACATATAAAGGTCTATAAAAGCTTTGACGAAAGTGGTCTCAGTGGAGTAAGAAGAACAACTTCTTGCTTACTCAGCAAACTGAATTGGTGAGTGAGTAGTTAAATGAAGAGATTATAAAGACAAAATGAATAGCCAGGGGTTAAGACAGATCGCTGACATGGACATAGTTGGGAATGAGGGAGAGAGATAACTCATGATGCAAAGGGGAAAATAAAAATGAGTGAAAGCAAATGGAAATATTTTTATGAATCTGAAATGAAAACTTTTCAGTGTTTTCCTTTCCATATTTTATTATATTTCATTTCGACTCAGAGCCAAGTCAAGATTGGAAACCACAAAATCCTTTGTGAAATGGAACGTCTGTCTCCTTCACAGTCCTCATTGCAAGTCAATGAGTTCTCGTTCAAATCACTTTCCGCTTTCCATGTTTATCTGATACCAGATTGCTGAATAACTTGAATATTTTTGGCCATTTAAAATGTCTACACTTCTGTATAAACTGATCTTGAAGAATTCTGAACCACTCAGTACTAGGATAATTCTTTTATTTATTTATGATGCATTCAGTGGCAAGACAGGGAGTTCTCCATGAAAACTTTCAGTTTTATATGGGAGATTATGTTTCTAGAAACTTTAGGAACTTCTTTATTTCAGTCTAATTGCTGGAGATTTGAGTCCTTTAGTTGTGATGCAGTGCATCACTTGCCACTTATAATCTTCAAATATAGCAACATATAATTTTCTAAATATGGTACAATCTCTTACAGAAAGGCAAAACACTTCACTTACAAACTCATCACATGTCAGAGTAGTCAGCTTCTATTTTTTCAGGAGAAGCTTCAAATCACAGATGATTTTAACTGGTGATCTACTGACTTTCATTGTTGTCATGACAACATCATTGAGAATTTTACTGCACATATTTTCCATGCAGGTTTGGCTTTATATGTAGTATTTTCTTTTAAGATCATTCAGATGATGATATGAAGCTATATTAAGACAGTCTTTACTCTGGCATCTCTAACATTGACATCAAATTTAGGTAAATGCAAACTGAAATATGCCATATGTTTAATCTGAGGCATGCCTGAGAGAAACAAGGTCCTTTGTTTGGTCTGGAGTAGAAACCAGCTCATAAACTCCTATGTTACACTCTCAGGTAGAAAGACACACCTTTCTGCAAGGAATAGATTCACATACCTCGAAAACAAGATGGGGAAATTTCTGTAAAACCTCCTGTATTGCATGTGATCACAGAAAATGTGTGGACAGTTGGTCACCTACCTCAAAATTTATGATTTTTGATGGTGATTCATTTTTCAGTTGCCACAGGGAGACTATTCCCACAGTGGTGAAGGGTAATGATGGGACAATTTCATGACTGACCTGCATGGAAATTGAGGAGCAGTCACTGACCTTAGTGTTGGCTGAAGAAGAGGAAGGAGCGTGTGAGCAACAGAAGCAGCTCTCTGCCAGCGGTGCTCAACCACGGACTGGCGGTGCTTCATAGCACTGCATCCCTTCACATCCCCTCCTTTGGGCAAGTGTTGCTTTGCACAACGAACAAATGATGGCCCCTGGCTTGTCATAACACATTCATGTCTCTTGAAACATTCAATTTTTATGTAACTTCTGTTCTCCTCATTCCCCAACATCTTGCCACATCACGGGGAAAATACATTTTCAAAAACAAATCAATTCCAACTGTTAAGGATGCATTGCCGAGCCACTTTTTCACAGGCTTTTAGTTTTCTTCTTGCTCTAGGTGGCTGGAACCAGAGCCCTTTCCTCTTAACCCCTTCAAACCCAGAATCTGATGCAGGTATTTAATTGTGGTAACCTTTTTTCTGCTCATGGTTTTGGTTACATCCTCATTGTTACTCTGATACTACTTCACTGGAAACAATGAATTGGAAAAAAACCACAACCCCACCACTTTCTTACAGCTTAGCTCCACTCCCAGTAAAGTGCCACTTCTTTTTCTCCAGGGTTTTTGATAGTCCAGAGCATTGACCTCTAATGCCTGCTAGTTTCTTGGCATTTCCAAACATTTCATGGCATCTCTAAATGTACTGGCTCCTTCATTCATCTGCTCCCTGTGTCAGGAAGAGCTCTCAGGGCTCTTGCTCCCCACTGATTTCCAGTTTCTGGCAAAGTACTAACAAAGTTTCATATCTCTCCGTTTCACTGGCAGCTGCAAACAAATGCTCCTATTTTCATCTGCTCTTTGGGGAGCTTCATGCAACAATTTCTATTCTGTTCAATATGCAAATGCCCCGGCTTCCTTCTGTTCCCTCAGAAAGTGAATAGAGTTTATAAGGAGAGGCAATATCTTTTATTAGATTAATGGAGTGAGAAGAAAAAAAGCAGAGGAGCTTGAGAGCATACAAGCTTTTCTTCACCTTGCAGAACGAGCTGCATGCATGCTGCTAACATATAACCATAATAATTTCTTAGCTGCCTCACATCAAAAAATGTCTTCAGATATGAAGGAAGTGAAAACCAACCACTGAATGGTAAAGCTGGTGGGATTGTCAATGTAAGCTCCCCGGGAGGGCCGAGGAGAGCGTAAGTCCTTTCAGAGGAAAACACAGATCCTCTCAGGTATCTGAACTGCACACGTCTTGAAATAACGAACTTTAGCAAAAATGATGCTTTATAGGAAAATTCATGGTCATATTCTTTTGTTGTTCTTCTTCTGTTTAAAAATCAAAGAGCAGAAACTTAAGCAGCCAAGTCACACAACAGGAGTAATGAACACTGATAGCGGGAGTGGATGGTTTGTGAGCAGTCTATAGCTCGAATGTTACTCATCCGGATTATTCAGAAAATACCAATGAATAACAAATGCTCAGAGAAAATAAGGGACAATTTAGTGAACAGTCCCATCTGCACTTCTCAAAGCTAGTTATCCAAAGGTGGTGGCAGCGGCAGTGGTGGTGGTGAGTTTGACAGTACTGGAATCACTGCAGTAAAATCCTATTTCAAATGTAGTAATGGCAATAAGGGTAAACTATATGGGAGTGCAGATGAGACCCAGAGGAAGGCTCTCACTCCCATGAGTTATGCACAACAGTGGCTCTGCTGTTAGTTACTCACTTCAGAATAAGCTCAGAAATCAGTTGATCAGTTATTCAACACTCAGGAGTCCTTTACACAGTCTATAAGCAGCAGAGAAAGCTTGGTGCAGATTTTATAAAAGGACAGAACAATAATGAGGATGTATGGTCATGAGGATGTGCACTGCAGTGAGGTAAATAAATAATAGAAAAACTAACTTAGGTAACCTGCAGAAACAAAATCTTTGGCTGAGACTAATGAGAGACACAGAGTATATCCACCTTCACAGTGGAGTGGGATGCAGGGATCTTAAATTACTGCAAGCCTGTGAACTCTGGACCCAGAAGCAACATAACCACATCAGGGTGATACAGTGCTTCAGTTAATTAACTGAATTAGATGGCACCGACATGTTTATGTTGGTGTAGATATGCCTCTAACTGCTGCTAGATGGGCTTTAGGCGTTATGTTCAAAAATGCAATCTAGAAGAAAATGTAATGCCATGAGTACTCTGGTGCCAGGTAATTAAAATGAGAAGGTCAGAGCTGCATTCTGCCAAGGAGTGGGATAAGGCTGTCCCCAGGCAGGGGTGCGGGCAGGGCAGCAGAGCCCTGCCCTGGGGTCCCATGGGAATGAAGGCACCTGCAAGGGCTACTGGTTTCAGTTCCAGAAAAAGGTAGGATTTATAACACACTTTGTGCAACATTTCTTTTTATCTAGTACTGAATTGTTTTCTGCTCAGCTGGTTATCTGAATCACCAGTTTTATGAATTAATTCTCTCCTGGGCTTTAACATGAAATATATGTGTCTTCCATAGAGTTCATTTCCCTCCAAAGAGGAGGAGCTGACTTGCGAACATCTTTGTCCTTTATTGTATTAGCCTTTTTTTACTATGTAAGGAATGAGCTATCTTCACTAATCTAAGCAGATTTTTGAAATCTTTGAGTGAAAAAAGATATTACAAAGCGGTACATAAAGAGAAGATAATGTATGGACAAACACTACAACGAGCAAAGAAAATCCTCACCTAGAGCCCATGTGCATCACTCTTGTGGCATGTCCCCAGGGATCTCTCTTACTGCTCACCACCACAGCAGGGTTTTCCTTTAGAGAGGAGATACGTTCTTCCCTCAGCACGTGACAGTGTTCAACTTTGCTCATAATCTAATAAATAACGTGTTCATATGAAGCCATGTCTGTCATGTTGTTATGTCAGTTTTACAAAGCGATACACCAGAGCTTTTTCACTTCATAGGAATCAATCTCTTTGTACAACCAGAGGCAACCCAAATCCATTTAAAAAGAAATCTGTATGTGTAGTCTCATATATTGGAGTAAAAGCTTGTAACAAATGCCATTCAGGGTTGTCTTGTAGTTCATGATTCCAGGATCTTGCTGAAACAACTGAACAATAGCATCCATGTGGCAAATTGCCACCTTGGTGGGCAAGAAGATAATGTACATTATTATGTAGACATTATCTAGTCAACAGCATACAGAAAGCCTGTGAAGCATTTTAAATTGTAGCCTTCATTTTGTACTCCAAATAGTGTACCAAATATTTTGATCATTGCTTTTCATTAAAATCGTATCTTTAACTCCTCTCCCTATCTTGCTACCAGCTTCCACTAAACACATAAGATAGATGAGTGGAAGTAGGATCCCATGCTGTTCTGAGATTAGATGAAGAGATGATGAAAGGTCTTAAGTTGAATGAGGAAATAACCCAGGTGTTCTAGAGAAGCAATAATAAAAATACTTGGGAAATGAATGAACTTTCATTTTTTGTGCTTGCAGTGTTTATGAAAAAGTAGAAAATACTTGGATGTTCACAAATAAATTTTAAATTTTATTACTATTTATTTAAAGCTGTGATCCCCAGCATGGTCATCTTAAGATTATCTTGTTTACAAAGAAAATTCTTTTGAACTCTCATAGAAATACCCATTTATCTGTCACATGAATTTTATCTGTCTCTCACTGTTTCTCAATTTGTTATAGCTACTGCATTGAAAGCACAGTTGTGCTTTTTCTTTACAACCTCCATGCTTCTATAAAAGCCATAATGATGTCAAAGTGTTAAATTTGTGACAATCCCCCTCCTGCCCCAAATTCCACATAAATCACATAAATCACCAAGACTATATCATCTCTGTGGGATGGGAAGAAAAGAACAATGTAGAAGACATGGATGGCTCTTCTGTCCCATCCTGACTGTTGCAGCCTGGTTTCCCTGGGGGTGACCTCTGTCCCTGGTCCCTCAACACGGTCCCCCCTGCCACACTGCAGGGAGCAATCCTCATGGACCACCACTGCCCTTCCTGTGTCAGAGGGGATGCAAACCTGACCTCTCACCTTAGCATCCTGCAGAGCTCCGCCATGCTCCTTTTGTCTTTTATGGGATATGTCCCATCAGCTCCACTAACCGTGCCTGTACCCTGCATTCAATGGTAAGCTTCCCGAGCAATCTGGTGAACTTTCATGACAAAAATTGTCAGTGCTGCTCCTCTGCTTCAGTCTCTCCTCAAAAATGATGACATTTGTGAGACAGGAGCCAGATAAAGTAAGAGTTGGGTATTACTTCCATTGCCCACAAATTTATTAATGACAAAAATATTTGGCTTTCCCTCAGACTGCCTGGCTACGTAGCCTACATATATGCTTTTGAGTGTGAATGGCTTCAAAGCCAGATGATCCAACCACTTACATTGCTTTCTGCTGTGAGTGACCTTTAAACTGTAGCTGGAATATCAGGGGTCTCTACATGCACACTGTGATTCAAGGTACAGTAGGGCAGCCATGACAGCCCCCGGCATGTCCTGCTGGCCCTTGTCAGCTCCTTGTATGCAGGAACCCTTACGGGATGGTGTGACTGATACCAGGCAGATGAAATAACCTGGAGTTCTTCCTGGAAGACCCCAGAAGTCCTCTCCTGAAGGCAGTTGTTATTTGTTAGCTAGATTGTACTTGGTCGAAGTGTGCTCATAAGCAAGATAAGCATGTGAAAGGAGGTCTGCGGAGAGCTTGGTGCTTAAGGACATCTCTACTCACTCATGCCTAGTAACTACACACAGAGCTGTAATTTCTACCTGATATCTAAGGTGCTAAACACAATCTCCACCAGCTGCATGCTGAACACATCCACGATATGTCTCTGACACACTCATCCCCAGGTACCCCTAGGAGGAGGCAGGGCAGCCCGTGTCCCGGAGGTAGAAAGGTTTGGTACCAAGTTCCAGATATTGAAAAAATATTTATGCGTTTCATTCCCCTTGAAATTAGTAGCAGTCAGGCACCTGAATATTGTCAAAACACAGGATCTTGTAGTTTTCGCAGCACCACTGCAATGGTGGGTAATGGAACAGAGAATTAAACTCATGTATCTTAACTTCTGTGCTACTGCATTAGCTACTGGACCATTGTCCCACTCTGCGTAACAATGTGGTCTTATCAACATTACCCTCATCGTACCAGCACCTCCCTGCCTGGCTGCTACCTACTTCTCCCCTCTTCTCATGGGAGAGCAGTAGCCCGGGGCACCTGTGACTGGTGCTGGTAACAGACAGGGATAGATCTGTGCCTTCTTACTTCTTGCATGGGGTCTTATCCCTCTGTTTAGGCTGGAGACCTAAGGTCTAAATGTGCCTGTGCAGTTGGGGTTCCAGTGAAAAGCAGTCCTAAAAGAAATCTTTGCCTTTAATTCTTTGCCAAATAACAGCCTTTTGCTAATAGTCTTTTTTTTCCTCTTAACTTCTGTTTTCCTAGAAGGAAGCAGGGATCTCAGCTTGGTCCATGTTAAAATAAGGATAAAACATAACCCATGCATTTATAAGCATCTGTTCTTCTGAGTGTATTTATATAAAGCACATTTCTGAGTTAGAGCAGTTACTACGGTATATGTTCCCATGCTGCCATTTTACATCTACTCTCTAGAACTCTGGGGAAAAAAAGTTAATTTTCTTTAAATGCTTTCTTTTTCACATCTGCTCCCATGTGAAAGGACCTTTCTGAGGGCTCAATATAGCTCCTGAGGAGTTCAGCAATAATAGGAATACATTCTTAGTTTGTATAGCTAGGATGTGGATCCATTATTTAGAAAGTTTTTCAATTGTCTGATGTCATTCAAATTTTCTCTTATTCAGTGCTGACTACCTACCTCTCTGTGGTGTGAGAAAGAAAACAACCCTTCTTCCAGGGGTAATCACACTGCAATCAAACTGTGTGGTATGATTAGGTCTGCCTGAGTCCTTGGTGCATTCTCAGTGCATTGAAACAGTGGTCCCGGAGGACCCGTCCATTGTATATCATTCCCCTCAGTACTGGCAGCTGATAGAAGTCATAGCCTAAAGAAGTTGCACAATCTGAAAAACAAACATACTAGCAGGGGAACGAAGCGGAAAGCTAGAGCAAAGAAAAAGAGCATGAAAGAAAAAGATATAATTGGGAAGGGGGAAAAACAGTCCAAAGGAAAATTACATCCCAAGTAAACAGAAACAATATTAAAAAAAAAATCATGAAAGTAAGTTAATTCAATAAAACAAGGAAAAGCTAGAATGCTTGCTATGAAAACGAAGGAAAGGCATAGAAAGAATAAGCTCTACTTTCTCTCCAAAATCAAACCCAGAAAGAACAAAGCAACCAGAGAACACAGAGCAACTCAGAGAAAATTTAAGATTAAGAAAAAAATATTTCTGAAAAAATAACATAGCTCCTATGTGAAATCCAGAATAGTCTGCACAAGTGAAGGTGTCTTCACCCTTGACATCTTAAAGAAGATACAGCCTATAATAAGTACTGTCTGCAAAATGTGCAGTTTGGAAATATACTGTTAGTTAACTGGGTTTCATATGTTTTTATCATTGAAGACTGAGCTGTTTTTATTGCTCACATAGGGCACATGATACCATTTCTGTTTCTCATTGGGTAGTATTACACTTCAAAGCAAGTTTTAGGTGCAAATAACTGATCATGACTTTCAATCTGCTCTTCTCAGGCATCTGGGAATGTCAAAAATGAGGCCCCATTGACTTCCGGGAGTTGAATTTCCACCTATGAAATTTATTCTTTTGGCAAACTTTCCTACCAATAAAAGCATTTTCTGGAATATTCATAAAAAGCAAACACAAATAGGACAAACCCAGAGCTGAGGTGGAGGCATTTGAAAGGTCAAACAAGGAGCTGCATCATTTTTTACTACTGTCATTTAAAGCTACCTGAAAATCAAAACAATTTAAAATGTAGCTTTTCTTTGTTTGCTTTGCTTGTTCCAAATCAATGTACTTCTGGGCTAGTGGTTTCTAACACAAAACTACACTCAGGTAAGCCTGTCCTCCAGTGTGTGTAATCTCCCGCCCCCCCATCCCCCTTGTTTTCACTGACTTCAAAGTTTAGAAGCAGGACACGCACTAGAAAGCTAATTTCCAGAAAAAAATGCAGTATTCTATGCAAGGAAACCCGCAAGAGTTTATTCAGAAACCTTTTGAGGCGTTTTATTGACAAAAAGTGTTTGAAAAGATTCCTTTTACCATTGAGCTGAGGGTTTTGTGAGCTGTCACTGTGATACATTGCTGGGAGCTCTGGTTTCCATTTCTGGTACCATACAGAAACTCCAGGAGAGGGTCATTTTATGGTGACAAAACCACATTGTCACTTTTCAAATCTTATTTTGTAAATCAAATGAGAGTGAGTTTGAGCATTGGCTTAGGGCATGACCACTTCACCGGTTCTGACTGCTTTGGTTTAAGTATTCCCACTGGAGTGTTGAAGATCAGCACCCCAATTATAGATACCTTTGACAGCTAAGTCTTATTTTTGTCTCACTCACAATATAAGAAATATGTTGACGAAGTAGAGCAAGCCCAGCAGAGGACAGCCACGATGGTGGGGGCAGGAGTGCTTGCCCTGCAAGGAGGGACTGGGGGATCTGGGCTGGTTCAGCCTGGAGAAGGGGTGGTTTGGGGGGAGCCCAACAGCAGCCCCTGGTACCTATGGGGACAGCATGAAGGAAATGGAGCCAGGTTCTTCATAGCAATGCATAGTTGGAGGATGAGGAACAACAGATATTGAAAAAAGAGAGGTTCAGAATGGATGTAAGGGGAAACTTTTTCCCCATGAGGACAGTCCAGCAGCGGCACAGACTGTCCACAGAGGCTGCACAGTCTCCATCCTTGGGGGTTTTCAAGACCTATTTGATACAGCCCCGAGCAACTTTGTCTGGTCTCACAGCTGACCCTGGTCTGAGCAGGAGGTTGGACTGGAGACCTCCTGAGGTCCCTTCCAATCTGAATTTTCCTGTGATTCTGTGTTTCAACGTTAAGGGCTACTGACGAGGTGAGCATTAAGACTTACAATAGGTTTTACATGAATAATTGTGAGTAGAGCTCAAGCACTTACATGCTACTGATTAGTGCTAACCAGATCACAAAATCTAAAGTTTGTCAAGTACATTGGTACATATGTAAGACATTTAAGAGCTTGAATCATCCCAGACACTTAAAATCTGCTTGACCAGGGCCTACACATTGCATCACCTATACACTTGTAATATAATAATTGTCTCCTAGGGCTACAAAGATCTCTGACAGAAGCACTAAAATATTCATGAATACAGGTGTCACCAGGAAAAGAGAAACAAACAAAACCCCAATAAATTCAACCAGAGTTATGCAGCACAATTATACCACATAAACTGGCATAAGTAATACTTGATAGAGAAGACTAGACATATAGCCCTATGCAATGGTGGAGGTGAGATTATTTTAGAATTAATATGAGCACCTGAATGATCTGTGGTGGTGTGTTTACCATTTTAGTATTTGTTGTTAACTACGTTTTCTGCAAGCACTAGTCTGAGGACTGCTGACTTCTTTGTACAGACTTAAGTGGAAAGGTCTGAACTGTATCCCTGGCCTGTGACTACCTCTCATGGAGAGGCATAACCCACAATGGGTATAAATCATGACATATTATACTCCATCCAGCTTCCAGGTTTGCCTCCAAAGAGCCCTGCATGTTACAGTTACTTTTGCAAGTAATGTAAAAATCTTTTCCTTGGGCTGTGAGGAGCTCAGCATCCCTGGTAAACAGCACACTGCGGCAGTAAGAGTCATTGTAGTCGCAACAAAAATTAGGTGTTTCTCTCCTAACAAGCTGCTAGCATGGTCTTCAGCTCGGCAAAGGAAGGATTAATACTTTCTGCAGGTTGTTGGCAGCCCCAGTTTTCTGTTGCTGTCCCCAGGAGAGATGCACAGAAAGCATTTAGCAGCAGGGACTGGTGCCTGGGCACAAATTCCTTTAAGGGCCCTGGTCCAGAATCACTGCAGTAATCAGCTGCTGCAGCGAAGGAGCTTGTTGGGTATGCACGGTTATGTATTCCTTATGGCTGTTTTGCTGCTTTCCCTGCCACTGCCATGAGTTAGAGAAATCTGGAGTCTGCTGGAGTGTTTGGCAGCTCCTTCACAATAAAGCTGGGGCCCACTGACCCCTCTTTTCCAGTGTCTGGTCTCTGACTGTGGTGTGCAGTGGATGTCTAGGGGGAAATACAAGCACAGGGTGGGTGTGACAGTGATGCTTCCCCATGGTATTCTCCCAGCCTCAGGACATGTCTGGCTCAGGAACCTGAGGGATCAGAGGAGGGGTGTGTGTGCTTGGAAACCCTCGATGGATTTTTGTCCTGTTAATTTGTCTGACAGCATTTTGAATCCACGTAAACTTAAACCATGCACAAGATACCAGTGATCCCCAAAGACTGCTCAAGCTACTGCTCTTCAAACCCCTACCTGTTCCTTTCTGTCTCCTTCGTACCTTTGACTGGTGTAAGAGGGGATGAACAAGAGCTGCTTTCCAGCACAGTTAGGACAATACCCACCAGGGACGCTGTGGACAGTTTCCATGAATTTTCTGTAGCCCAGAAGGTCGATGTTCACCATCCCAAAGCGTTCATCCCAGTTGCCTTTCCTTTAAAACCCATTGTGTATTTTTCTTTTACAATCAGCTGGCTGTTCTTTGTGAAAGCTCTGTCAAAGATATTGTGCATGCATCTGGTTAGCTGTCACAGGTAATTGGTTATTTTTGCTCATGGCTACAGGTCTCTGAAATTGTTTTGCATCTCCAGCCTCTCTGAATAGAGGTGGTGTTTGCAGTGTGATCATTTCCTATTTTATTACTGGTGTAATAGTTCCTTTGCAAAGATTAACTGAGTCACAGGGCCTCTTAATACAAGCAACCCCATAGCAGAAGAAAGAGAAACTGATATAGTTTATCCTAGACCTAAAAAATGCTTCAGATGTTTATTTAGTAAGTGGTGGCATGCATGCCTTAAAAATACCCACTGTGCAATGTCAAAAGAGCATCAGAAACGCTACAATGAAAAAACCCCAGATCTCATGAGAAATCATTCTTATGATATAAACATTGCACCTTTTTCTTATATTTACATATAATTTAATTTGCTATTTGCAGACAAAAAGCCCTGTCAGAGACTGAACTGGTTTGTACGGTATTAGAGTCAAGTGTGCCTGGCTGTGTAAAATGTAAAGAAAAGGACCATTTCTGTTCCTAAGGAACTACAGGACTCCCTGATGCTCATAAGCTGTCTTGATGGCCGACACAGTACCAGAAGAGAGAGCGATTAAGTATAAATCAATTAGAGCAGATATGCCAGAGGTGACTCTTTTTGCAGTTGAGCATGGTATTCACAGGCTGTGCTTCACATGAGCTGGGCTGAGTCCAAAAGCAGAATAGTTATGTTCTTGGATATATGCTTCTGGGTCCCCATTAACTTTGTGTCACACTCTGCTGTGTGGTGTGGACATGCTTGCAGTTGCCTGAGATGAGGATTTTCAGAAAGCCTCGGGTCTTCAGTAGAAAATGTTGACAGGAGAAACGAATGTCCATTGCATAGTGCTCTGTTGCTCTGCCAAACCTGACTTTCCCATATCCTCTGTCAGTGCTCATCACTGGGTGAAGAGGGACACCCCATCACAGCAAAAAATCCCCATCGTTAGTTTGTATTGGTCCCAATCCTCCATGAGTGATGTAGAAATAAGGTAGTGGAGGAGCTCCTGACTGAGAATACTGTGTAGCTTTGCAGTATCATAGGTGATACAGCTATGTACATGGCCAGCAAGCCAGGCATCAGGAGATTTTACTGGCAGAGACCTGGGTGCTTAGAGGATTACAAGGCAGCTGATGAGAAACTGATGTAATGCATAAATCTTCAGACTTAGGATACTAAAACAACAATAACAGACTGAAGCCTTAATTCTTAACGCTTATTGTTATTCCATACGACAAACTACACACACACATACACACATGCACATGGGTATGTATCTGAGCTAACGTGGTTACACTGCTATATGATTATTTCACATGTTTTTAAGGCATTTCATAGTGCTGTGCAATCTTTCTGTAAAGGCTAATAGGCAAAAACTGTGGAATTGCTCAAGAAAGTATTGAGAGCCTAATTATCTCACTAGTAGGCTTGCAAAATTAAAGTTATTGGAAGAGACTGGAAGATCTGATCTGTCATGATTGGAGCAGGATACAAATTTTTACAAATTTCAGTGATGCTTGGGTTGCCAGAGCTGAACTGAACGGATCTATTATAGAGAATAGATCAGGAAAAAAGTTTGTATTCGCATCTAGATCCCTACTTACATCAAAGGCTGGTGAAGTTTGGATGAGAAGCTGAAAGTAATATCCATGTGTAATATCAGTTAACATTTTTATGCCTAAGAACTCCACCTGCCATCAGAGGAGCCGGCTATTTTGTTCTCAGAGTTCCTGCAGGCTGTATTACCTTCATTTGCCTGTGTCACATATTAAGAACTACGATGATACATCTTTATCATGTCTTCATTACATGCCAGTATTTCCATATACTGTGTCTTCTCTCCTAAATCTGTGCCTTGGTACACAGAGAGGATAAGGCTCATTTAGACAGTAGTTATATAATACTTTTTAATCTTTGTTCCTTGTAGTGGTTCCTACTTTCTTTACTGTACATTTTTCAAACTCTCTTCTACAAACAGAATCGTTAATTTTTCATGGTTTTTTTAGTGGAGCTTATTTGTATAGACTTTTAGTTTTTCACAAACTTTCCTTCATTTTCACAATGCTTTTGAGAGATAAGTAGTGTCACCTGCATTTTGCAGTTGGCAAAAAAAGGTGCGGAGAGAATAAAGTAAAAGAGAGAATAATTTGGTGTTTTTTTCAAGTATGTAACATGATACGGTATTTTACATGTTTGGAGTTCTGCTTCTTTTTACATCCATTGCAGCTGTGAATCTTCAGTTTCTCACCTTCCTGCCAAATTTCAAGTGCCTTCTCTAAGGACAAGAGCTTTTGAAAGAAGAGGTCACCAGCATTTCTAACACAGACAAAACCTAGCCTCATTTGGAGAAAGACTGTGAATGGTTAGAGGTAAAATGCTCCACAAAACTTCAGTCTGAGGCAGTCATGGGGCATATAACATTTCAGACTATATTATTAGGATTTGACAATTCACATGCAAACATAAAAGTCTTACTTCAATGTTTAGCAACCATAATAAAACAGCTGATGCTTTCAGACAAAGAACACTCTTCTAAAAAATGTGCTGTTGAATACATGATAACCTAAGGGTCGTGTTGGCTTCTATTTCCATCCTGAAAAGAACGGCTTGTGCTGTGAATGCTTCTCTGTTCCCTACAGCTACAAAAAATACTGCCTCTCACACCTGTAACATGATGGCTTTTTATATGAACTTTCCGGTTTAGACCAGATTTGGAAATTTCATTCCTTGAAATGAAATTGAAATTCCTTGAATATTTCAGAACCTGTTTCCTGATTCAGATATTTCAGTGAGAAAAGGGTGGACTTAAATTCCTCTAAAATTTTGGAGCGAGTCTGGACAAAATGGAATATTATTAATATTATTTCTTTTATGCAGAGTCTTATATATCTTTGCATTTTCCATATCGTATTTTCCCAACATGATCTCCTTTTTCAAGCTGAAGAACGGTCTTGTACTTAAGGCATTCAAGTGGAATTCAGAGCGCATGAATTAATTTCCCACGCCTGCTTGGAAAATGCTCTATGTGGTGGATTTGTTCTGTCTCTGGTGCATTTTCCCATCTGTCAAATGGCTACCACAGTGTAAAGCCTGCCACCTGGCAAGTTTCTAACTGGCTGACACGGCTTTATTCTTGTCTTGTCAACTGCTGGTGTGGCAACTCAAACCTGTCAGTTTCACGCCATCTAGGATGTGATGGACTCAATGGACGTGTGCCTGGCGGGTGACCTGTTTGTGCACCACAACTGCAATAGATCTCAAATGCATCAGATTTACCTCTCATGCACAGAGCAAAATGCACATACGCAACCTCTCCAACACATCCCTGGCCCACTGGAGATGAGTGCGAGTGCCACACATGTACTCTCCAATAATTTCTGAAAGAGTCTGGTTCTGGTTTTGTATTGGGTCTGAAGATAGTGGAGCTTCTGATCCCAGTGTGGGCCTCCTTGCTTCTAATAGAAATCAAATAAATAAGAAAAAGCAGTTATCATTTTCAGTCTTAAATGCCCTCATGTTCTTAGACAGATTATTTGAACAAGGCAACAAGACTGTCTGTGTATCTACAAATACCTGCACACTCAAGATGCTCCCAGTTACTGGGATAAATGAAATAATGAGTGGGAGTTTTAGTGATATTAATGCACTTATCAAGGCAGGAACAACAAGAATGATGTTATTAAAGAAAAAAGTGGACTGTTTTAACGATGCTTGAATTCCAGAATCTTAATATTGATGAGAATATTTATATTAGTTATAAAACAAAGAATCATTTTGCCAGTAAAAACTTATCCTCCTTAATCTTAACTCACATTCTTTGCTTTTTGCCAAAAATATCTCTTCAGCACCATTTTTAGAGTGATTATAAATAAATCTATACCACTTTCATATGTACTGTACTGCTATATTACTCTAACTAATCATGATATAACTATCAGGAAGTGAGTTAGCTGTTCACTCTTTTGTATTTAATGGATTCCAAGTCACATTTTTCCTAGATAATGGAAATGTGATGAGTATTCTGACATATTCTCTTTATATGAATCTTTCTTCATTTTTACACTAGAAATAATGACAAACATTTATACAATCCTACATCTGAACTAAGTAAATTAATTCAAGATTTCCACTCTGAATTTCTGCTTATGAAGCCATGAATATATTTCCTGTTCTCTTTATTTCTCCAAAGGGATGCCATCCATTCTCTCACCATAAAAGCTGTAATCTAAAGACTGCTGATAGCAGTGTGATTGGTAGCATGGTGCTATTTTATTGGCATATGGGGTTAAGAAAGTAACATGCAAGTGAATAGATTTTGAATATATCTAGTTGTTTGATGTCCATCACTTAGAAGAACCAATTCTAATGTTAGCAATTACGGACTTTTTTTCTCTGCTGTCCCATAAAACAGGCTTGATTTTTCTTTCATTTATCCTAGCTGTATTCTGATTTCACTTCGCTGACTTCACTGAAGTTATACTGATTTCAATGTAAGTTAAGAATTAGATTCAATTTGGTTTTGCCAGAATAAATTACTCTCAAGGGGCATGACTGAATTTTAGAGAAAAGAAAAAAGGAAAGACTGTCCTTTAATATGTGTTAGATCAGGCTCATCACAAACTTTGCAATGCTTCTCCACAGCATTCTCTAGCTAGCCTTTGAGAGAGGTTTTCGTGGAGTCTGATGAGGTCTGATGAAAAGACCTGGGACTTTTGCCAGTCACAAATCAAAAGATCTGAAGGGCCAGCCAAGAAAAGATGAGCATGATGTACCGAGGAAGAAGAATGAGCAGATCATAGTGTTTTATTATTATTAATATGACTAGACTGCTGGCGGTGCCCTGGGCTGAGGTTAAGCTAACCACACAAGATGTGGAGAATTACTGGACATGGCTAGGAAACTGCTGGAAATGACAGATAACAATGTAAGAGGTTGGCAAAGGTTGAAGTTAGCACTGTGAGGGATGACTGGATTTTATAGGAGTTACGTGAGAGTGGGCTGAACTTCATGGGAAATTAGAGGGGAGTGTTGGGAGCCTTTTGAGGGTGGTATCTTGCAAGGACAACAGTGCCCATCAGAAATACCATACAAGGCTGAGATGACTGAGGAAACCATAACCCCCTCCCCTAAATTTGTGTACTGACATAGCAAAAGTAGGACCAATGCAGAAAAAGTAATTGGAGACGAGTTGTTCATTTGTGAGGAGACTGGGTTGGGGAAAAGGTATTCCAAGGAGGGCTGAGTAATCAGAAAAGGAATAATATGGTGCAAATTATATGATCCTGGCTGCTCTGAGTTACCTGCCAGGCAGCTCCATGCTTGATCACCACAGCCTAATCAGGACAGTAAATGAAACCTGTTTTTCTGACTGTATGACACACGACAAACCTGCTGCCATGGTCAGGACTAGGGTGGGGACAGGATGCTTTCTCTTGGGTGCAGGCGATCACCTAGATGGGCAGGCTGAGCTGTGTCAGTGCCCATCCCATGCCTGACAGCATCGACATCTACTCACCACTTCCTACCATTAATATTTTAATAGAGTAAGTTCAGAGAGTGAAATATTTATTGAGGACTTTGACCAGCATTAAGATTGAAAGGCTTGAGGCACTGCACACATCCAGGCATTCCCATGGTCAATGAGTGCCAGCAATCATCACTTGCATAAACACTACTCAGGTGCCTTATGCCTTTGCGTACCCTGGCCAGGCCGTAGTTCATCATGGAGTGTCAGTACTTAAGGAGTAACATTTATTGATTTTTCTGAATTCAACCTACATTGCCAAGTAATTAGGTCTAAAACTTGGTTTTTTAAAAGATGGTTGCCCAACAAGCAATGCCCTTCTGAGTTTAAGTATCAATATTGAAAATTCCACTGTCCTGTAGCCAAGTATTTTTAGATATTTTTAAAAATAATTCTGAAATCATGACTCCACAGTTTTTTAGTTCCTTTGGAAACAGCTAATCATCCAGTAGAGGGAGCACAAGCTACCTTAAAAGTGACTAAAGACCAGTTGAATCATATTAGTTGAATAATTTATTGTACAATTCTTATATCTTTCAAATAAATTATTCAGAAAATATATTTTTCCATTATTCACCAGTGTCTAGTGCTCCTGAAATAATTCACAACTATATTAATCACAAATTTTACTCAGTGAATTCAATTATTATTTAAAATGAAACATCCATGCCCAGAACTGTGCAAACCAAAGAAAGTGATGCTGAAGGCAAATAAAGACATCATCAGCTAACTATTCACATGACTTACATGATAACAGAGCATATGAGCCACCGCATATTGATTTTAATGATGGGACAGTGGATCAAGACAAGCGCAAAAATGAAAATAATTGTCAGAAATGCAAAAAATACAGCATAGCATTGCGATAGCTGCTTCTAACATTGACAGCCACCAACCATCCTTATGCTGTACTAGAAGAGATACTCTACATGTTGAGTTCAAGAGAATGGCATGGTTTGTCAAACAATACAAAAAATTGACTACTAAATGATGTCAGTGTTAAGAAGGCAAAAGGTTTTATTCAGTGTAGTTAGAAATTAATAGAAATAGTAGAGGTTATGTCTCAGACTTTCACAAACCCTTAGGCTTGCACTGCTACTGTAATGAGAGCTGGATATTAATCCCATTAGGTGAGGGAAGGAGAACTGCAAATAAAGGAAAAAGCATACCCCTTGCTAGCTTCTTCCTCAGGCTGTAGTGTGGCAGAAAGAGGTGCTATTTCACAATGAATGAGGCATGGGGTAAGCTGACTGAGATGTACAGTCTTGGAAAATTTGAAACTTTCAGCCCAAACCAAAGGCCTCTTCCTCTAAAATCTCTGGAAGTAAACCATTTGCTTTGAGGATATTTAATTTCCAGCGTGAGTGCTGTCAGCAATGGTAGGAAATAAAAAACTACTTCCATAACAGATCTACATCATCAGGATACTGTAGATCAACAAGGTTGATCTACACTTATTTAAATTTTGTAGTACTTTGTGGTAAAGGTAATTAAAGCTATGGCTGATCAACTTGTTTTAGGATTTTATAGATACTTTAATTCACTAAGTTTTGTGTCATGGCTGGTACTTGTTTTTGCCTGGGGAAACAATGCCAGTGGGCAGTTGCTGTTGAAGTAGGAGGTTCAGAAGAGACCACGCAGGCAGAAAAAGGGGGATGGTTTCTTTTATTTTCTTTTCTGATTTTGTGCATATTAAGGTTGTGTATTTGTGCTATATTATAGTTTGGCTGAGTTAAATGAGAGTATTAGCTCCCGCTGAATTCAATTATCAAACATGTTTGGGGTGTTCTCATTGAAATCTCTAAGTTGCATGAGGAACAGATTTTGGGCTGCATGGAGGTTTTTTTTTAGTATCATGACAAGCCTAGTCTTATCTTTCACCTGTGTCTGATAAAATCTTGCCCACCGTTGTACTTAATATGCTACCTGTGCTACATCTATCATTAAACTCAAACTTTTAACAGTGTCATGGCTTACTTTCTGTTTTATGCTGCATTAGGAAAAGGCTAAGAAACAGAGTATTTGCTATGGTAACCTATGCAGGTAACTTTTATTGTAAAACACCGTCGCCCACACCTACACTGCATGTGCTGGACTTCCACTTTCTCCTGGATAACACTCTGGTGCTGATCATACTCACCTTGATCTTGCAGCCTTTCCTCCAGCTGGTATCAGTATGCAGCTTGTGAGATCAGGCTCAGAAAGCACAAACGCAAGATGCCATCCTTAAAAAGGCATTAGAGGGGGGGCTGACATGCTCGGTGCATTCCAGCTATGATGACCTTGAGGTAGGGTTAGCATGGGACCGATGAACCAAAGCATTGTATTTCAGGCTATTGAACACTGCCCCCTCCCTTACAGTTTCAAAGGGAGAGATTTGTATTCTAAATGAAGCAATGACCTTTGATCTTGCTTTTTAATTAAGCACCTAGCTAGAAGGTTTCACAGGCCATGTTATTACCTGGGGGTTTATTATTAGATATTAAGATAAAAGATTCAGAGTATATGGTCCTGGGCCTTTTTCTTTTCTTACAGTGCCTTAAAGCTTGCTCTCTGTCTGCAATTTTAAAGATTTTATGCCAGCAATAAAATGCAAATTAAAAAAGTAATGGCTCATCCTTATAAAGGGGTTGGGCCAAATGGTATCAGTGTGACTTCTTTAAAGTTAGTAAGCAGAATTTGTCCTGTGGTATCTCAAAGAATTAGGCATATTAGAAAAGGGTTGGTCATTGAAAAAAGTCAAGCTAAATGAGACACCAAAGCTAATTCTAACCTGCCAAAACCCTTCCCACATATGGAAGCTTTGAAGTGGACTTTTTGAGAGACTACGTGAAGCCATAATTACATCTTGTTTAACTTGGCCCTTTAAACAGCTAACCCTTTAACTTTCTTTTCTTTTTCACACGTCTGCATACTGCAGAACTCTTCAAATCAGCACAGAGCTTAATCAACAGATGATTAAAAATCAAATCTATACTTTATG
The DNA here is from genome assembly GCF_000699105.1 of Pygoscelis adeliae. Taxonomy (NCBI): domain Eukaryota; kingdom Metazoa; phylum Chordata; class Aves; order Sphenisciformes; family Spheniscidae; genus Pygoscelis; species Pygoscelis adeliae. The sequence continues at coordinate 5,732,507 of NW_008824806.1, read as the reverse complement.
CTTCTGCTTTTTTGAATATTGTGCATGTACTTAAAGTTAAGCATATGTTTAACGGCTTTAAGGAATCAGGACTTTTCTCCTTTCTCTTCAAGATGTCTTTCTTTTTTCTTTTGAAATCATGCACTATATGCCCTTGTGGGAAAGAATTAATCTTGGACTGGAATGTATAGGGATCATTGTCCTAATAGGATTTAAGCTATTTTTTTCCTTTGCTTTTCAGTATTCACAGTGGCTGGGAAGAAATGGGTTTGCGTGGCTATTTCCCATATAAGTTTCTGTTAGAAAGGTGCTCTAATGGCCATTTAGTTCATGGTGATTACACAAAGTGCTGAAAATAGGATTAGTACCTTTGACTACCTTTTAAAAGATAACTGACTTTCTTTATATTTTGGTGCTGGGTGTACTGTTTTTTTCTTTTTTTATATCCTATGCTAAACCTCTCTAAGTCTCAAAAAGAAGCAGACTGGTTACTGGAAGTCCCTGACTTCTTTGGTTCCAATCACTCCGAAGGGATCCATTTGCACAGTAACTTTAACTATCGGAATCTTGATGTATTGAAATACTGTTAGTAAGGTGCTGGAGGAGGAGAGAAAGATGAGAAATGAGCTTCCAAGAAAAACAACTTGATATTTTGTTCAGAGCTGTATAGAAATCTCTTTAAGAGAGAGTGGCATGATGGATATATATTCAGGTTAAATAAGTCTTGTCCCACTGATGGTTCCTCTCATCTGCTCTGTACACCTGGGTGTTGTACTAGTTAGTTCTCCTCTTTTCCCAGAGTCATAAGAGCTGTTTCTCTCGCTCAGCTGAATCATCTGTAATATGAGGTCTGCCTATAGCCTGAATACCACTGATAGCAGTATATCAGGCTCCCAAAAGATAATGAAATTACTTCACAACATTCCAATCCTAAAGTCTCTTGTCACTGAAACTGACCTAAAAAAATCCTCTCATCACTTGGCATTCTGGTCCTGTTTCTTTTGAAATTAGACATATTTTTTTTCCAAGAAAAATTCAGAAAAACATACAAAACAAAAAGTGCCACAGTATCAAGAGGAGCCTCTGACATTTCAGGTTTCCTACTGAAGAGAGGCTCTGTGTTAGATACACTGAAATATGATGCTTGCAGTATGTCCAGATTACATAAACATGCACGACCTGTATACAAAATAATTCAGAATCTCAGGAAATATATTCCTTTTCTTACCTGCCATCTTTTTGCCATCAATGTGGCTTGCAGAAGTGAGAAGAGTCAGTGAGTTAATTTTACTCTGAGAGGATTTTAAAAGCGTGAGAATTTTAAAAGCACCCTCTCATTCTGGTTACTCCTGCCGACTTCATTAGCTTTTCACCCCTGCAAGTCACAGGTCAATCTCATATTGAAAACTTGCTCCCACACTGTTAGGTAATGCCATTGGTGAGAAACTGCAATTAATAAATAACAAACAGTAATATGTGCAAGACAATGCACATCCTGAGAGAAGAGAGCCTGAGATTTTATAAGCAGCTGAGCTATATTTTCAGATTCTAGAGGAGAAAGTAAAACAGATCTCCTCTGTCCTATGTAGCAGTATATTGCTCCACAAATTTATTGCAAGAAGTTGTTTTTCCCCTCTGTAAACAATTCAGATAGATGTGAACAACTTCCAAATAGCAACATAAGTTTAATTCATCTGTCTCAAGTGACATAACATATGTCACTAGTGCCTGTTGCAGAAGCAAGGAAGTCTGCTACATCATGTGGTATTATGCTTTATAGCCATGCAAGCCATGTTGTTAGTACCAGAGCATTTTGAAAGAGAAATCTATGTGGCAACTACGGCAATCCTTTCTGCCTGCACCTCCCTTCTGCAGGGTGTTATATTTTGCTTTTTTTGGGGAGGGGCTTGGTAGGAAAATACAAACTCTTGGAAGGGAATTGGTTAGTGCACTTTTTCTAGGTGAAAAGTTCTTTTCTAGGCTAAAAGACAATGTTTTCCTTCTCTCCCTTTTCATTTTCTATTTGGAAAAGGAGATCTGAACGGGAAAAGTGAGGTAAACTCATTGATTCACTAAAATGCTGAGTCTCCTCTCTGGAACGTTAAACAATTTTTAATATAAATTCTCCCTCTTTACTAGTCTGCGTAGTATAGCTTGGTATTTGACAATGTAATCATTTCAATTATAAAACATAAAATCTGGATTAGAGGTGAGATTATGTTAATTTAGTGGAGACATTTTTCAATAGTGTCAATAGGTCACACTAACTAATTGTATTTCTACCATAAAGAAATATAACATAAACTCAGGTGACTATAATCACCAAAGCATAAGCTCCAGACTGCTATGAAAACAATGGCCAACCTAAATCACCCCTTTTCAGAGAAACTTGAAGGCAAACAGGTAGGAAGACCTTGGGCAGCTCCGACAGCATTCCCAGTTCCAAATCTGTTTTTTTAAAAGCAATGCCAGTATTTGTGTAATATGCTCAACTAAGAACCCAGATCTGTTCTCCAGCCCTACAAACAACACAGGCTTCTTAAATTTGCATGCAATTTCAGGGTCTGCCTATGTAGATAATAATACTAACTTTAGAAACATCATGTCGAAAGACTTTGAAGTAAGGTAGTTATGGCATGTGGTACTTATTATCTATAAAACTGACTGTAATATTCTAACATAAAAAGCTTTTCAAACAATTTAAAAATATTGAGACCTAGGAGTGGAAACGAGCCTGAAGACATGATAGTTGCACTTTTAGGAGTCAAACAAGACATTGAAAAAGTAAACTCTTCATTTAGCCATTTCTATACAGTGGGAGCCCCAAAACTATTTATCAGCCAGAGATGACAAAAACAACTCCAAAGAATATATACAACCCTCCGCACTGAACAGATGTTTTACCACTTACATGCTACAGTCCTGAAATTCTTAGAATTACTCAGACGCTGCAGAAGCTGTGAGGCCTCTCTGTTTATTGCTCCTAGTGGATATAAAATCAAATAATGATCTGTTTGTCATTTTATTTTATGGAAAGTTTTACACTGTCTAGTCCAGAACAACTGTGTTGGTTTTTCAAACGAGACATAAAACTGAGGTTTTAACCACTTCTGTTCATTAATATCCCTTGAGGGTGTGAGGGGATTTTTTTTGGCAAGATTAGGAGTATTAGCATCCTGACTAAATTACATTCTTCTTATCTACATATCCCCCTACAGCTTCAATGGAATATGGTTTGTTCCTCTCCTGATGTGTTGTGCAGTGCTGTTATGTGCTGTTAAATGGTTTGCTTAAGTGTGCCCAAAAGCTGCCACTGGCAACATGTAGCCTAAATTTGCTTATTAAGCACTTGCTATCCCTTCTCTTTCTGACTGTTTGGGCTGGAGTGGGACTAGAGGCATTTGAAGAATGGGCATGGGGGGCAGTGGCCTCCTCCTCAGAAGTAAGCAACACCTTCCCTAGATAAAGCCTTAGGAATGAGCTTTACTTTGCCATTTGTGGAGAAGGAACAAATTTAATTTCTCATACCACAGGCCCTCCACAGGTTTCAGAAAGAACCGCAAGGATGAGTGAAAACTAAGGGCAAAAGCTAATGGGAGCACATAGGAAAATCCTCGGCTCACTAATATATTCTGTGCTGCACACTGGCTGTTTGTCACAGTTTCCCTCTTTGCTAGAAAGGGTATGGGAAGGGATTTTCAAAACAGCCTAAAGTACTGAAGTGCAAAAATTGCATTCAATTTCAGTGAGGGTAAAACACCTAAACCCACAGGCCCCTTGGAAATCCTAGGTGTTGAATATAATAGCAGGGAGTGGAGCCAGAGACTCCATGCGGTCCTCTGGGAATTAAATTAATGCCAAACCTTTTTATGTGTAAAACACTCAGATACTGCAATGACAGGAGCAATACAAAACCTTAAGTAGACAAATAATAAACCATGATTAAATATGAACTACTGTCTTTTCTTTCCCAAAATAAATGGGGTTGGGTTTGCCGGTTTTGAAGGATGTTCTTTGGCTCTGCTCTTGGGGTAGTGGAAATTGATGATAAGACAAGCAATACAACAAGCAATAATAATGTGTTATTGGCCAGTTTAGGGAGACTCTGCTCTAAGAGATACCTTGGCACAGACACAGAAGTCAGCCCTGCCTAGTTGGTGGATGATGAAGCTTATGAAGTTAAGGTACAGGCAAGGAGAGGCTGTTTTGCGGTTGTGATTAGGCCCATTATGATTAAGAAGTTGGCCAAGCCATTTCTGCCTTCCATTTGAGGTGAAATGATCACCAAGAACAACCTACCACTGCTATGTCTTAAGCCTTAAAAGTGTCATGAGTTAGAAAGAACTACCAATATGTGTAAATGGTGCTTACAATTGGCTGGAGGGATGCGTAGCTGTAATGGTGAAGGATTCTGTGCATGCGTACAACTCTTTTTTGTAAGTTGCTCTGTTTAGATGACTTTTAATGATACAAACATGATTAACTAACAAGTGTTGATTTCTTTATTGACAGCTTCAGTTTCCTCAGTCGCAATTTTCAGGGATGAATCCCTTTAACCCAGTGTCCTGGTTTCGGCAGGGATAGAGTTAATTTCCTTCCTAGTACCTGGTACAGTGCTGTGTTTTGGATTTAGGATGAGAACAATGTTGGTAACACACCGATGTTTTAGTTGTTGCTAGGTAATGCTTACACTAGTCAAGGACTTTTCAGCTTCCCATGCTCTACCAACTGAGAAGGCTGGAGGGGCACAAGAAGCTGGGAGGGGGCACAGCCAAACTGGTCAAAGGGACATTCCATACCATGTGACGTCATGCTCAGTACATAAACTGGGGAAAGCTGGCCGGGGGGGCCGCTGCTCGGGGACTGGCTGGGCATTGGTTGGCAGGTGGGGAGCAATTGTTATGTGCATCACTTGCTCTGTGTATTATTATTATTACTGTTATTATTATTTTATTTCAATTATTAAACTGTTTTTATCTCAACCCACAAGTTTTTCTCACTTCTACTCTTCTGATTCTCTTCCCCCATCCCACCGGGGGGGAGGGGGGAGGAGTGAGCGAGCAGCTGTGTGGTGCTCAGTTGCCGACTGAGGTTAAACTGCAACACCCAGCTTATTGTAAACCTATAAATGTATACTTATATAGCTGATATAACTGAGGGAAGGTAGTTTAGTCATATCTGGTCAGCTTTATCTTCAGAGTTATGCAGTTTGTAATAGCATAAGTAGTATGATTGGGCAATAAAAGCAATTTTATTCTTAAAAAAAATAGCAGAAAAATGGCTGGCTATACAGTGTTATTTCATTTGGCTTGGATGGCTTTTGATGACATCATTAACCTATATATTAGAAGGATAAGAATGTAAGATAATATTCCTGGCAAACTTAACATTATTGATATTGGAGTGCCAATAAATAGTTAAAACAGAGCCATCATTCGTCTTCTCTGCAAGTAAAAGTAAAATAAAACATGTTTTGTGTTAGTTTGGATAAGTTATGAGCAACTGTCTGTAAGTGAGTGATCCAAAGTTCTTTGAACTTTGTCCTAGGAATGAGAATCATAAACTCCCAGACAGTATGTGAGACTCTCAACTGAGAACGACTGAATGGAAACAGGATTGAGGGAGAATCTCTGTTGGAGAATTACGTGAACAGAAATTGCCAATATTTTGTCCAACAAGGCCCAGTGTGCTTGTTAG
>NW_008824806.1:5725717-5726816 GCF_000699105.1 Pygoscelis adeliae | reverse complement strand
AGTGGTTAGGTGAGGACACCATGCCGTTTGGTCTCTGCTGGGATTCTTGGTTAGTTCAAGGAAGGCACTGGGAGGTTCAAAGGGCTCCCAAGAAGTGTGACAACAATTTAAAAATCTGAGAGCAAAGAATTCCAGCAGCTAATTTAGTTTAGTTTATAAAAACAAGGTTCCTGGCAAGATGAACAGAATCTCTAATGGCTATGCAGGGAAGATAATTAGCTCTTCAATTTGGGAAGCAATAGTAGAACTAAAACAAAGCGCTGGAAGATAAGGCTAAGGCTAATATTGGATATTTTCTATAAAATACTCTATATTTAAATTAAATAAATTAGGACTGTTATACGGCATATGTTAAACAGAATAGCCTGGCACAGGTACTCCTTCTGGCTTAATTAGCCAATTAGGAATCTCAGAAATCAACAGCAATATCCCTTGTAACTTCAGTAGAAAGTGGTAGAGGCTTCACATCAGGGCCCCACATGCATTCCCCCAGCTCCTGGGAGCCCCCAACTATTCAAAGAATTTCAGAGCTGGTGTTAAAATTTGGCTCTCAATGCTATGACACTGTCAGTGGACATCAACTCCTTGCTCTTATGCATGATCAGTTCAGAAAGTAAATCCCGCTGTTCCTGGCACTTTGGTTAATAGCCTTAGGCTCTGATGCAGAAAATATGTGAGCACAGCCAGATTTACCTGAACTCACACAGGAGCCACTTTCAAGTTTGTTAAGATGCAGATAGGAGATGAGTAGAGTGCTCAAAAGCTGGAAGCAGATTTCAACCTGAGCACATCACTCAAAGTGCTGTTTTGAACTTGGCCCTTGAGATAGTGTGAGTAAGCAGGCAGATAAACCTGTCTTACTCAGCCTGCTGGTTGAATTGATTTTCCACAGAAAACATTCACAGAACAAACACTATTGGAGATACCAATGTATGTACTTGGCTGGGGATTATTTTTGGAAGTATTGGTTGTTTAAGAAAGGTTTGTATTTATTAACCTGCAACAGAAAATTTTTGGTGGTTTGGGAGTATCTTTAAGGCTTTGCAGAAAGATGCTAGCACAACAACCAACCAACCAACCAACCCAAAAAAGCACAGTT
>NW_008824806.1:5717045-5725705 GCF_000699105.1 Pygoscelis adeliae | reverse complement strand
ATTTCTCAGAAGGTCAGTTAGGCAAAGTGGGAGTGATAGCCGTTCAGATTTTGGCAGTCATTCTCTACTGAGTAGCTAAAAGCACAGCATCCTGTGCTGAGATGTTTTTTGTGTGTTAAAAGAAAATAACTAATTCTGCTTGCAAGATTTGGGGCCACATCTACTCTCTGCAGTAAATTAACAACATTTTCTCAGCATTACACTGAATCTATATGACCCTCATAAATCAATCAATATTATTTTCAATAATATCCTTATAATGAATAAATCTGTGGCAGCTGAGAAATTAAGTCAGCTTCTTACTGTACACACTAAATGCTCAAGATTTATCTGGGCATTTGGTGTCTGTAAAACTCACTGGTTGTGAATTTTATGGTATTGCCTGAAGCATATGTTTTCTATCAATACAGTGGGATCAGATAATCATTGCAATGAGAGTTAGCTAGTAAAATTCAAACAGATGAGCTGCTGTATTTTAAGGACCATATATTATGTCCCAATGTAGGGAAGTACCTAGAGCGAAATCCGAAAAGGACTTTGATGCCCAACATGGGATTTGGGCAGAATTTAGGTACCTAAACAGAAAAGTGTAATCTTGAAAATCTTTTTTAAGCTTCTGTTTAACCCAAGGGATGTCAAAACTCCCTCAGCAGCTAGTTATTTTAGTTTTCAAGCTATCCGGTGTTGAATAATGCACTACTCAGAACTGCTGCACTAGCAGACCTCACCCACAAGTTAATTAGCACTTTGGCATGTCATTCATTCCTGCATTGAACCATAGTCTGTAAACTGTGTTCCCTTGCCTAAATCCTTGGGGGGAACTCAAGACAGTAGAAAAGCTTGACAGGACCAGCAGTTGTGGTTATCCTTTCTATTTAAATGTGACCGAAAAAAGATTGGTATCCTCCTTTTTTCCTGCTAACTTAATGGCCACAGTAATCTTGCAGAAAGTTGCCAATCCAGATTCTGCTCTCTTCTCAGCCTCTCTAAGAGGCTGAAGGCTAGGAAGAGTCAGGGGTTTGTTGGTGACTCAAGGCAGTCCCAGACCACCAAACTTCAGTCTTTTGGGGAGTGGACATGCTCCACTCATCCTATTGCAAAAAGAACACAAGACGGAGAGGAATTCAGGATTGATTGGGAGACAGAAAGAGCAGGAAAAGTCTTGATTTTTTTCTACAGGGTATGGGCATTCACCGCGTGTCTCTTCTCCAGGGGCATCAGAGTCCTCATGGACTCTAAGGAAGTGTGGATGAAATCCTGAAATTTTAAGTATGATTGCACCTAAATTTTAAATGCTTTGGTCTTTAATTCTGTCTCTCTCTCAAACTGATATACATGAGGTTCAGGTATATGTTCAAGGCATTCAGTTAGGGTCCCTGATCTAGCTCTGCAACTTGGATAACTGTTGTACAAGGGGACTGCAGATGATGGTGCAATGTTCAAGCTCCACCAACAGCTCTATTCAGATTGTGAAATTCGAGGCTTCCACTATTACGCTTCTAGCTTACCTGTGGACTGTCTCATACAATTACTCCAAAATACATTTATTTCACACAGGTATTAGTTCCCATTTTTAATAGCAAAGCCAACGATTAATAATCACTTACACTGTTCTTTACATTTTCAAAGAGCTGAACAAATATTAATTCAGTTTCTTCATAAAACCTTAGGCTCCTTGTGATACTAATAGGCTGGCTGTGTCATACCCTCATATTCATAAGCCATAGTTTCTTTCCCAATATGTTTCAGAATTTATACAAATTGATTTTACAGCCATTTGTTAAAAGGAACTGCAGCATCTCCGAAGTGCAGGTTTATATTATTGTAGTTACTGTATGAAATGAAATTTGCAACATAAAACTGGCAAGATATTTTTTATTTTTACATAAGGTTGGAACATCTTAGAAAAATTGTTTTTAAATTTAATTTCATTAAGTGCTGAAAATTTCTCTTTCTCAACATATTTTTTTAACAGACACGGAAAAATTTCAATTCAATTTAAAAACTTCTTGGAACCTTATGCAATAGACCAAACTTCTGTTAAAAATCCTCAAACAACAAAACCCACAACAACTTAGAAAAAACAGAAACCTTGCCAGCCTTTTGTTGCAACCTTTCATTTCAATTGATAACTAGAAGAGCAAAAATATGTGCTTTGGAGGTGGTGAATTTCCTCGAACAAATGACTTTACAATACATTTATTTTTATTCTGAAATGTGTGAAAACACTAGTGATCGTTTATAAATATGAAACTATGACTCAGACAATCTACTAGCATCACAAGGAGCCTGGGGTTTTATGAAGAAATGAGACTGACTTATTTAATCCTTTTCCTGTTCAGGGCCAGCTTCAGCTGTCAGATGTGCAGTGTATACAAACAGTTGCATAACCTGAAATCTCAAATCACTATGCCTTTGCATGCAAGTAGGGTGGTCAGATTTTCAAGCTCCATTGTAATCTATGCATTATGCACTTGAGACTAGAATCTAGCACTTTGGGAAAGGTGCTTTTAAAATAAAACATGACAATTGCTTTATTGGTTTTAATGTAACAAAACTGCTGGCTTTCAGAACAAGTAATACATAGCACCTATTCTGACAGGACTGAATGACTGCTCTATGTCACATCAGGAATGTTTTTATTCAAGGGAAATTCAAAAGGGTATAAAATCAGCAGAAGAAAATGTGCACCTCACTTGCACCCTCTTGCACATCAAACTTGAAAGTGCTTCCCCCCCACCTCCAAGAAAGCTGTTAAATGTTCATTGCCATGGGTGGGAGGAAAGTCTGGGTTTGAATTCAGGTTCTGCATCCAAAGCTATTTAAGTATTTTATCCAATGGCTCTTTTTTAATTAAATGCATAACCAGTCTCTGGTACCCAAGATTGTTCCCCATCCTTCTAGGGCAGTACCTTCATCAGAGGTATGAGATAATCAGGCTCCTTCTTATTTATATTTAATCTGATCTTATTTGTCTTGCATTTGTTGTTGCCAAGGGGTCCTGCTTGGTCAGGACAGATGGACAGAGATCCCACTGGCACTGTGTTTCATTCAGCTAAGGCAGTCCCTTGGGATTGGGAGCACTTCCAAGAAGACTAGGGGAATATGCTAAATCTGCCTCATGATCCATCTGTCTCAGTGCTTTCCCCAGCATCTGTCTGTCTGGGTGATGACTCTGCTTTATTTAGGTTCCATTTGCTGGAAGTTTGAAGGAGCGACCCCTTCCAAATACCGCTTCTTTCCTCTTCCAACCATTGCTTCTTCCCTTAGTAACATAGCTCCAGAAGGAACTGGATGAATCACAGCTGTGTGATTCCTAACCTTTAGGTGTGTGGAAGCTTAATGGGATTCACAGCTCTCAAACGACAGCCCTAGGCTCCAGAAATGATGGATTGGTTAAGCGTGCATCAAAAAGTTAAGCTGTTAAGATTCAGATTGCCAAAAGGTCAGACAGTGTGCAGGAGGAAAAATATGTGCCCTAAATGTAGGTCCCTTAGCCTGGATTGAGTGGAGCTGCTTCCCACTGCTCAGGATTCACACCCTTGAGCCTGTTTCTGCAGTTAGGTGCCTAATGCCTTTCTTTCAGAAACTGCCACTGAGTCAACCAAGGCTTTGGAAGACAGGAAAAGTAAAAGTTACCCAGTTAAATTATTCATGGAAGATGAAGGAAACATGCCTTCTTCCCAAGGACAGTGGAACCACAACTCTCCTCTACGAAGGGAATGCCCAAACCTCACAACTTAAGGAAACCTGTGGAGGGTGGCATTCTCTGTCCTTTGCCTTGAAACTGGCCCAAATTGCACAGGTGTAATTAAATATCCATTAGGACAGATGATAGAAAAAATCATAGACTTGAATACAAGTCTACAGCTTTCTGGCTAGGACATTCACCTTGAAGGAAGGGGTGTGGTTTTCATTCTCTGATTGCAGATGTATGCAATATAAATTAGGGAAATTGTCCTTTGGAATAGAGACTGTCAGACTAGTTTTCTTTATCCTGGATGAATGCCTTCCCTGTTAGCCTGGATGCTGGTGTCTCCCCATGCCTGACAAAATTAACACTTTTTTTTATTCCCGCCCTAGCAGAAAAACTTCAAAAAGAAGTTTAGGGAGTTTAGCTGCAAATTCTACTTGTCAGGGTGATTTTTCAAAAGCAATTCATTGACTTAGGAGCCCCAATTCTACTGAATTTCCTAATTAGAAACTATTTCTGTGGGGGGTTGAATTGTGGGACTATTACCACTCCCAGGAATAAAATTTAACATGCTAGGGTTTCCAAAGGCTGAGCCCTTGATGAAAGGTCTTCCAATTAAGCCTCCAGAACATTGTGTGAAGGGGAAGACACGTGTCACCAGGCATTACGCAGCTGGCAGGTGTAGGGACTCTGTACGAGCTTGCAGGGTGTGATGATGACCCAAGTCCATCAAGTTGAGACGAAGTGCAGAGAAATGCCATGACTCACAGGAATCACTTGAACAATGCTGCCACAAACTCACTCATCATGAGCAGAGTCTGTTTGTGGAGTTACTGCATCCCCCTTCTCTGCCCCAGGGCTTTTCAAAGAGCATCTCAGACGTATTACTTTTAGATACTAAAGTGTCAGGCACTGTAATAGGTGAAAGATTCACAGAGCATATCAATTTAAAAGATCACGTAACTTGCTTAGAAGAGACAACAACACAGAAGGGCAAATATTAATCACACAAAATCTATAAAACTTTTGGCAATAGATGGGTGTCCCATAATTATAACTGTTGTGCTTATTACGTTTGTCAGGATTATCTTGCTGCTACCTCTTTGTCCACTTCCTCCATTTAATACCTGAACTGAAAGCTCATTGAGCCAACATGTGTCCCCTCATTTTAGGTAACACAGTGATCCACCTCAGGCCTTGAGGTGCTGCCACAGTGCACGTAACTGGCACTAATTCCATCAGACAAGTTGTTCCCAAACTAGGGATCATAACCCCTACCAGCATTGTTAATCCAATAGAAATACATGTTCATCCACTGTTGATGCTGATATCTGAGGCTGCTTGAAAACAATTGACCTACAAGAGAGTCAGAATCAGAAAAAGGTTGATAATTGCTGCATTACACCATCTGCTCTAGAGATGTATTCTATTGACATTTTCTTTTTAACGTTCATTATTGCACATCTTTCGTTCCTCTTCAATAGCTTCTTTTTAACAACAGAATGCCATAGTAGTCCAAAATCTCTTGTCTTTCATTGGTTATCAAATGATGCTTATATTAGAAGACATCTGCTTAGGCCCCATTTTGCCAGGAGAACATTTCCAGCTCCCTTTTCATGTACACATCTTCAATATTCCTTGAAGCACGAAAAATCTTCCGTACTGACTTTGTCTTTTTTTAAAGCTTTTGCTATAGAAGCTCTCTGTTAATGCCAATATAAACAACTTAGATTAGAGGGACCCACTGCAGTGTCTAGAAAACTGACTGTGAGAGGAATGTGCTCTTGAAAATTGTCTTGAATAAATTTATTATGCTAACATATGCTAAAACATAAAACTGCCAGTGCTGCAAAGAAAACTGTCTACAGCTTCTACTCTCATTTACAGGACCAAAAGGGATAAAATTTTATTCTAATAAAGTGTGGTGTGTTTGCAGTGGGGAGTGGGGTAGAATCAAGATCCATGAAGTAAAATAGACTTTAAAAGTGCAGTATAACAGATGGATGCAAAAGTGAATTTTTATCATGACGATCCATTAGTGTTTTGCAGCCAGGCAGAGAAAAACAGTGACCTGGAACAAATCAAGAAGAATGATGCTTGACTTATGCTTCCTTCTGCAAAGTGTGACCCGTATTCATAGTTTTTAATTAGAAATGTATTTGCTTTATGGGAGGATGAGCTAATTTCTGTCCATTTTTGTAATTCATTAAGTACCCAGGTTAAATTACAAATAAATGGGGAAAGAATGGGCCTGTCTTTGGACCAGTTATGAAAAAGATTTCCTATGAAATAGAGAAATCAATCAACACATAGCTGTGTGCTGACCAGTTGCATAAGCCACCATTATCCTCAGACAACCTTGACTAAATCTTACCATCAATTTTTAAAATAAGTCTAGCAAAAAACCATGTTTTTTAAAATCCTAAGCTAGTCATCTAGAAGACTGATTTTGTCCCATAAATGACCTCTGGAAGAAAAAAAACCACATGCACAGCACTTTACTCCACTAGTGGAAAGATGTTCACCACACATAGGACTGGCAAGCAGTGCAAAAGAAAGTACATTGACTTAAAAGCACTTTAAGGGAGCTTCTGAATGAACACAGCAGTGCTGTCTGGAGGGATAAGTCCATGGGGCCAGGTCCTGAGTCTCCAGTTTGAAAGAGACCCTGCCACTGCTAATTACTGTGTCTGACATTGGACACGTACATAACCCTGCATGTATGTTCCTATTAGCTGATCTGCTCAAGTGCAATGTCACAGGCAGTAAGACTGAGCTCTGCACTCTCCTTTTGGTGGGACGTAACTCTCTATCATGTACAAAGTAAACCAGCTGCTACAAAACTTTCACACAAGCCCTGACATTGCATTGTTTGGATCAGAAGATCGAACATGACATCAAGTGTGCAATGACACTGGACAAGCCGTGAATCTGGTCTTATGCACAGTCACACAGTACATGAACAACAGGTTACTGGGGCCTATGGTCGGAAGAGTTCATGACTGAGCAGAAGAGTACCATATATGTTCAGAACTTTTGAAAACCTGCAAAAGCAACTGCAGTAAGTTGTTGATTTACACCTGTGAAGTCAGAAAGGATTCTGCCATCATGTTTTCATCAATAGTTAACGTGTAAGTTTCCATATTTCAGTGTCAGTCTACTGCAGACATGGTTGAAACAAATTGATTTATATGAACATATTTGTCACTCAGATTGTTTGAAATGAGTTTGACACTTAAACATTGGCTTGCTATTGTTCTTACTTTGGGCTGAAGAAGCATATGCATTTTTGCCAAGAATGGTGGATATCCAAAATTATTCCAAGTTCCAGCAATTTCTGTCTCTAAAGCTTTGAAATATTGACTAGTATTAGCTTAACAGTAGATGGCTGGAGCAGGTTAGTCTTGATACGGACTGAGACATTCAAGTCTTGCTCTGGACTCATGTTAAAAGCAGCACCCATCTGTTCAATTAGCTGGTGAAAGGGAGGTGGATGAGAAGTTTGCTTTTCAAGTGAGTTTGGCTGCAGAAATAACCCTTAATCATGTGAGCCTAAGGTGTTGTGTAGGGTTTAGTTGATCTTGACCCTTATGCACCGCTGTGGCTGAAAAAAACAAGTTCCCCTAATTATCAGCAATGTGAATACATTACCATTTAATCATCGTTCCCTTGAAATGGCAACTTTAATTTCACAGTAGTGTTTACTGTTCTAGACTCACTAGTTGTGTCAGAAATCCAAGTTCTGGTGAGCAAACCCTCTAAGCTTGGACTGGAAAAAGCTTTTGAACTCACTGCCTCTTGCTCAAGATGATGAAAAACAAACTTTAAAGCTGCCAATATTTATGTTTTGGGGACACCAGTTGAAAAAGAGAAAGAGATTTTCTGAGCTCAGAACAAAAATAGACCATTAAAAAAGCTTATTTTGTTTTCTCCCTTGGAAAATTCCCTTTTCATTTTAATTAAGCTCTCACAGGATTCATGGTGTTGGAGAGTTTTCAAAGAAACAGAGAACTTGCTTGCCAGTTTTTTTGTCTTTTTTTTTTCCCTTTTTTTTTCCCCCTGCTAGCTCATACAGCTCTATTTGTTGCAAATATTTATCTGCTCTGAGAAAAGCAGCTGAAGCAGAGGAATGGCTGGGAGCGTTCAGAAAACCTAAATACAATAATTTTAGTAACAACTTCTACATGTTATATAGAGAAATGTTCATAAGATTCTTCTATTGTAGATAAATTGATCCAAACTGGAAAAAATCTGCTCTAATTTAAACTTTGTGTTACCTTATAGTTGTAAACCAGGGTCACAGAAGCTTGATTTTTCTACCTGGACTAGAAAGATATAGCTGTTGCAATAATACATTGATTTGCACTAAATTCTATGCAGTTTTGGCCTCCATCCTACAAACACCAAGCTGGCCATTTCAGATACGGGTTTCCTGAGGGGCTGACAAAGGCATTATCTCCTTCCCAATAGCTCTGGCAGCTCCTCTCTTCCCAGCACAGGGTCATGACTTTTCTCTATGTGTGGGAATTGGGTACTGAGTATATCCAGAGAGGTTCAGCAAGGCTGCTCAGCAGCTACAGGGCAGGGGTTTCTCCTTGACTCCGGCTGAGAGTACTGTGTCTGCTGAGCCCTGAGGAGTACTGCTGCGTGCCACCTCCTCCTCTGCCCTCAGGTCATGGTATGCCCAAATGCTATAGCCTCACTGTGCATAAAATGACAGGCATAAAAGGTCCGAGGCCTCTAGAAGAGTGGCTTCCATACCAAAGCACAGGACAGAAATGAAATATAAAATGAAGTCATAGAATAGAACAGAATAGAATCATTAAGGTTGGAAAAGACCTCTAAGATCATCGAGTCCAACCGTCGACCCAACAACACCATGCCCACTAAACCATGTCCCTACACACCTCATCTACACGTCTTTTAAATACCTCCAGGGATGGTGACTCAACCACTTCCCTGGGCA
>NW_008824806.1:5669542-5714943 GCF_000699105.1 Pygoscelis adeliae | reverse complement strand
GCCTCCGACCACCACATCTCCCACCAGTCCTTCTCTGTTTGTAAACAGGAGGTCGAGCGAGGCACCTCCCCTGGTAGGCTCACTTACCAGCTGTGTCAGGAAGTTGTCTTCCACACACTCCAGGAACCTCCTAGACTGCTTCCTCTCTGCCATGTTGTATTTCCAGCAGACGTCCGGGAAGTTGAAGTCCCCCACGAGAACAAGGGCCAGCGATTGAGAGACTTCTGCCAGCCACTTGCAGAATGCTTCATCCGCCCCTTTATCCTGGTATCTTTAAGTAAAAGTTCACTTAAAAAGTACAGTTGCCTTCAGAAACCCACCTCAGATCTCTTGTTTGGATGTGTGTTTGTTTATTTAGGAGGTTTGGGCTGGGGCAAGGCGGGGAGCAGTTGGGGATTTGTTTAAAATATAGACTTCACATGTGATATTCTTGCTTGGCAGGTTTTAACGTAACTGCAGGTGTTGACCATGAAACTGGCTTTGTCTTTGGAGGGAACCGCTTCAATTGTGGCACTTGGATGGATAAAATGGGAGAGAGCGACAGAGCTCGAAACACTCCCTAACTTACAGGGCCACCCCATAGCCTCTCCTTCCTCGCCTGTCCCTTCTGAAGAGTCTATAGCCATCCATTGCAGCACTCCAATCGTGAGAGTCACCCCACCATGTTTCTGTGATGGCGACTAAGTCATATCTCTCCCGCTGCACAATGGCTTCCAGCTCCTCCTGTTTGCCGCCCATGCTGCGTGCATTGGTGTAGATGACGCAGCAGGCCCGGTGCCATGTAAACCTCCCCAAAAGTCTGTCAGGATGCTTCAGGTTAAGTATTACTTAGATGTAAAAATCTTATACAGCTTGAAAATTGATCAATGTATCTGTTGCTGACTGTATAAATGTTCTTTCTTAGATCCTATGACATTCTGTTGAATTTAACAGGAGTCATATTTGTATATACAGGAGTAGAATTTGGCCTAATTAGATATTAGAAATGTGGTTGCACTTGACACTTACACAAGGCTCCAGTCATTCTCAGATCTCAAAGCACTTTACAAGGCAATAAAATAGTACCATCACCCTCTGCTGAACAGAGAAAATGGCAGAGGAAAAAGTAAGGTGATTTGTCCCAAATCACCCAGGTCTTCAGATTGCAGTGCACCGTCGATGGGACCAGAGTAGCTTCATTCCCAAATAAGGGAAAATCAGTATCACATGACTCAGTTTATGAGAATCTAGGACAAAAAAATGACTGCTGGATTTAGTAATTAGTTTTTGAAAATTATTTACTTCTAGTTATGTCTTGGCAAAAGAATATGTATGAAAGGTTTTTTATGTCTAATATATAATAATTTTCCAAATGGTATATTATATTTTGCACAATATTTTTTCTCTTTTTTTCATTCTTTCCTAAGGTCATACATGGAGATGAAGCTGTTTGATGTAACAAGCAAATTCCAAATATTTATCTATTTGAATTTACTACATAACTGTAAGTCCTTTTCTGGCTAAACATTGGTGTTACAACAATGGAAAAACCTGGCCTTCAGGATGGCAATCAGGCATGTGCTCAGGTCTCTCTCCATAAATACGTGCATACATGTGCATACATCTGAAGGTATTGTCAAAGGCTTTTGTCAATTTGAATTGTTATTAATGTTTGCAATCTAAAAATAAAGCCTTTTTTGCCAAGATTGAAAGATCTTCAGGCACTACTGTGTAATTCACTGTGTGCTGCAGCATATAAGTAATGACTGAAGAGTGTGAAACTCCGAACAGACCTTTGCATTAAGATGAATAGACCAGCAGAGTACATTCGCTGAAGTGCTTTCTGTATGGGTGAACACAACAGTATGTTTGAAATATATCAAAAGGAACTGTGGTGTATTTCACACTTCTCAGCAGTGAGGGCAAAATGTATTGTATGCGGTACCGTAGAGGTAAGAGTTACAAGAAAAATAACACAAGATAAAACTCCTCTGAATATTAAAACTAGGTTCAGAAAATGCAGTTAAACTTTTGGCAGCTGGCTCATATGCCAGCAGCAAACAAATTGGGGAGAGGGGGCTGAAATTATCTCCTTTCTCTGCTAATATCTTGTCTATAATGAGGTCTCAGATTTTTCCTGTTTGTTTGTTATTTAGCAGTTCATCTGAACAAATGTCAGCGTTCACAGAGCGTTCATAAACGATTACAGCCCTTTGTCTGACCATTTGCTGTTTGGGATTTGCTCACTGAGCGTGTTAGTTGGTCACCTAAGGACACATCTACATTACACAATACCGTGCCATGGGAGAGATAGCCAAGATAGCCCAGGAAGAAGGATGGTATGTCTGCATGGCACGGTGCCACGCTGCGTACTCATTTGGGTCCCAGGGGCTGTGTAAATGAGTTAGCTCAATTCAGTTGGCGCAGCTCTCTGCTGACCTGGCTGTCCTGATCCCAGGACTGGAACTGGCTTGTTTGGAGGTAGGTCAGCCTAGACAGACCTTCTCTTTCTCATTTGGCTGACCTCAACTTTCTTCTGCAGTTTATTTCCAATAAAAACATTATTTTCTCATTAATTTCTTTTTTGTTTCATAATTAAACGATCAGGCCTAAAAGTTACTTCCCATACACATTTCTGTAAGAAAATCTTTGCTCAGTTGATTAGACGGAAAAAGTGAACAAAAAGAGAGTAAAAATAATTATTTAAAACACAGTTAAGAATTCACAAATGTTCTTGTAAATACATTTTCCCTCTGTTCACCCAACACTAAATCTTACTCTTGGCAAAGGTCACTTATGCCTTTCATTAAGAAAAATACTACCAGTAAACAATAAAAGATAATTCTGCTAGTTAATGAGTAGTGATCGGCCACTACAGTATACACATCTGAATTTCTTGCATTTTACTTTCTGGGTTACAAACCTTTGATAATCTAATCACTCTAAACTACCCAGGATTATCTATTTATGACATAAGTGAAACTGAAGAATAAAAGGAGAGTGAATTGTTTGAATGATCTGTAAATCATCCTGCTATCAAACTGTTCTTATTCCTTACTGCTCCGGGTTTAAATTGTTTCCATGGTTTTCCAATTATTTTTGTGGTTTATCAGATGGCACAGGACCATATGATAACTGTGAAAGAATGAGTCAAGGCAAACTTCATTTAAACTTACCATAATGCTAATTTGCACAATGGTGCTGTGAAAGCGTATATCTCGGTGGTTTTGAAGCATTTGGTACAGAGTGTAGCCTTTTTCATTGCCAGAAGGAGATTTAGGTGGGATGGGAAGAGCTCAGGCCCTATGTACTAATTACTGACGAGTTGGGTGTGTGAAGATGTCATCTCAAAACCACCAGGAGCTATCTTTGTACCCTCCATTTCTGCTGCTTCTTTAAAGGCCATTTGCAAATGAAGCAGAGCCCAATGTGACCATATGTTGGCAATAAATAGTGAGAATTATGTGCAAAAAATCTCAAATATATTTTGTTCTTGTCATATTCTGTGATTTTTCAGCATAGAAAACAATAAGCATAGGGCAAAATATGTAGGAATACAAGATGAAGACATAGCAAGAAGAGGAAGATTGCTTAAGATTTGGATGGGACAAAAAAGAAACATTTCACAGCAGAAACTTAGGAAGAAAATTCCTTCACAACCTCCCAAGAAAATATGACACAAAAACATATTTAATGGTGCACAGTGCAACAGGCTTTTGCTGCAGACTAGGAAAAAGTCAGTCAAATGAATGGGAGAAATTTGTATCCTAGAAGGGAGGGATATTTGTATCCTCCCTGCAATCTGATGCTGTAGAATTTCATTGAAGGGCTGTTACTCGATAGACTAACAGGCAGAGAAAAGGGGTTGTTAAGGGATGGAAGCCTAATAAGAACATGTACAAACCAAGAAACCGAAAAGGCAGAGACGGAGATCAAAGCCATCCACGTTCCATCTCTTCTTCACTCCATGAACAGGGGTGTGTATGTGATTAAACTGGGGGTTTCATGAACACCTCCACATGCAAGAAGTGTTGCTATTACTCGTGACTTTGCCTGGCAGATGCATGGACCCTACAGTAACAAGTAACAGCATACAAGTCAGTGTGTTTTTACCTGGTATGAGTCTATTTCCATGTAGCCACGTTAGGGCAATGCTGAATCTGAACAGATGAATGCTCCAAAAGGGCAGGTATCTTACAGGTATATTACAGAATCATAGACTCATTTAGGTTGGAAAAGACCTTTAAGATCATCGAGTCCAACTGTAAACCTAACACTGCCAAGTCCACCACTAAACCATGTCCCTGAGTGCCACATCTACACGTCTTCTAAATCCCTCCAGGGATGGTGACTCAACCACTTCCCTGGGCAGCCTGTGCCAATGCTTGACAACCCTTTCGGTGAAGAAATTTTTCCTAATATCCAGTCTAAACCTCCCCACCTATTGCAGTGTGGACAGAGGGTCCCTCTGTACTCCCTCAGAGCTCTGGGTGGATGTACCCTAAGACAAACACTGAATGTTTATAGAAAGAAAAACCTAGAAATATGCGTGTATCCAGAGAAAATGAATTTAAAAAAAAAGGAAATGAATGCTCCCCCTTCACTCAGCCCTAATAATTAATAGTTTTACACCAAAATGAATGCAATACATACGCAATGGTTTAAAAACATAGCATACACTAATGGGCTAATGCAAGCTTCTCTGTCTAATGAATATGTACCAAAACAGCTGAAAAGTAAAGGGTGCCAGATTCACCCCTAGGTTAGCTCCATCGCTTGCAGTTGTGTTGAATTACATTGGCAATGAATTTGGCCCTTTTACAAACACTTCAGCTGCACCATAGTCAGCATTTTCTTATCACACTTGTTTTCTTTCCTAGAGTAAGCCCTATACCAAGAAAAAGTAGTGGTGGACAAAAAAAACATCTCTTCTCATACAGAGCTCGGCAGGCAGAAATGGCTAAGATTCAGCTAGCAGTTCTGTTGGCTTCCATCTGCCAATTTCCTTCCTTGTAACATCAGCCTTTTTGTTGCTGTCTCTAAAATTTGTGACCTCTGAGCAAGTTTTCCAAGGTCCAGACTCCAATCTAACCAGGCTTTCTCTGACTAGCATGGGAATTGGTTTGTTTGTTTGTTTGTTTGTTTTCCTAAAAATAAATCTGTAGTGTGTTGCAGCACCTTGTTTTATACCACCAGGAAAGATGTGTCTGTACCATAACTTGGTTAAACATTATTCTCAGAAAAAAAGAAAAAAAAGAACAACAAACAACCAAACAAACCAAAAAAAGCCGTCACCTCTGTTGGTTGCTGAGACTTCTGCAGCCTTGCTAGCAATGATTGAATGACAGTTCATCTCTTGGTGTAGATTAACCTTCATTTTGATGGACTTCAACTCTTGCTAAGCACATCATCTTACCTGAGATACTAAGTGGAATGTTTGTCAAGCATAAATACCATTTTATCTATGGGAAGCCACACAGCATGTGAGGGCAAATAAAATGTTGTTGCTTTGCAGCTGGTGAGCAAGTATTTCAGGACAATAATAAGACCATTATTAAATGTCAGTATGACTGCACTATATAATTCTGGATCACAAATAAAAAAACACCATAAAGCAGATTCAGCATTTTGCCCATCGGAAACAGCTAGCAGTACACAACAGCTGAAAATGGTCTATTTTTACATCCCTATCAATAGAAGTCTGAGTAGCTGCTAACAATTTTGCATCCATGGATTTACAGCTGCGGTTATTAATACAAAATTTCACCTATCACTGTCTGTCATTTGTAGCTCTAAAAGATCTGTCTGTGTAATATCTTGAAGATTAGGCCTTTTCAGTTTACTCACATGATGTACATATATGACCACCCAGCTTTTCCCAGGCAGGGAACACATCTAATTCATTTATTATGGTGCATTTGGCAGCAACCCCTGTATTTAAGTTGCTCAGCAGTACTGATTATAATGGGATTGTTGTGGCCTTTCCATTCCTCCTCTATTCATATCCAGTCTTCTGCTGAGATGAATGTCTGCAGGCTACAGCAGCATCTTCTTCACATTCTGTGACATTTTCTTAATCTTTTTTTTTATATTTAAGTCGTTAAAATAGTCAGTTCCCTTCTGTGGTTGCTGACTTAGGACAACTTCAGCAACACAAGAAAACAACTGACTGAATGTGTGAATATCCTGTAACTAGCTTTCAAGGCTACAGATACTTCAGAGCCATCTTGTGTTTTAGGTCCAAGGCCAAAGCACGTTACGCAGATCATTCATCCCTTGAAAGACGTGCTTCTCATCACCACTGTGTAAGGATACTTGTTGCATATCCAGTTTCCCTGTCAACGTGCATCCTCATGAGAAAGGAGAGCCTTGAGCCTTTTATTTTCATTCTGGATTGTAGAGAATCTCAGTCAAAAAGTCAGGATGTGATTTGCTTTCTGTTCAAATTTTTTCTGTACTTTTTGGCTGCTGAAAAAAAGAGAGATGTTTTACTCCTTAAAAATCTCAGTTTCATCCAAGGTGTGACACATACTCTTTAACATATCCTCCTGTGGAAATGAGTCTTTTAGCCATAATATTGTCTGCTCAAATAAACATGATGTGGTCTCACTCACACACAGAATTAGAAACAAAATAAATATTTATTAACCAGATGCTGAAGCATAGTATTTTCCAGCTCAGAAAGAACTTAATAATCCCTGCTGGTTTTTATCCTTGTGGAGTGCTAAAAATCATTTGTATCCTCTCTCTGTCAGCATGAGTGGAAGATCAAGATGATGTATGATAGAAAGGGAGGCAGTTTTCTCTGGGAAAAAAAAATGAAATGAAATAAAATGAAATAAAAATATATTATTTCCAACACAGCGAAGCATATTTTTTTTCAGTATAAAAGCCAACCTGTGCTTTTTTTACATGTTTCTCATTACATGTCAATATTCACAGGTACCTAATCATCAAGGCGTTGTCTTTACCATTCAGTAAAGCACTGAGTGTAGCACCCATTGCAGGCAGCTAATCCCACGCTGTAGTATTGCAGGTCTATAAAAGGTAAAACCAATCCTAATAAGGGGTATAAAAAGAGTCTGGTAAATTACCCCAAGTTTCTATTCTCAGAGTGGATGTCAGTCTGAGAGATAGTCTCATCAACCAAAGTAACAACTATGCTCTTTAAATAATCGATGCTCAATTACAATGATGACACCCTCGCTGCACAGCTTTATGCTGGCCTCTTGCACAAAGACCATGAATCAATGAACACAGATGGCAAGAAAGAGGGATTTAAAACAGACAAGCTGGTGGGCACAAAGAAGGAAGATGGAGGTTCCAGTGCCTTTGGACAACAAAAATTTTGTTGAAAAACTAATACTTTATTGACTGTCACTGCCATGAAGAGAGATACAGGTACTGACACTGCTGTACCACACTTTAAGACCTTCTCTACATTATTATCCAGAGTTTTGGTCAGCCAGCTACAGGAAAGATGATTTAAAACTGCAGTAGGGGAAAAAAGGGTTTCTAGGACGTAGCCTGTCATCCTTATACTTTGGCTTTAGCCTAAAATGTCCTTGAAAGAGCTAAATGGTTTCCATCTGGTCATGAAGAAATCTTTGCTGGATTTTGAAAAAGAGTTGATAACCATGAGTGCACTGCTGTTCTGGACCAGTGGGAGAGGAGAACCTAATTGTTTCATGATGGAGCTTAATAATTTTGTGAAAAGGGTGATGCAACCCAGTCCTGCATGACAGCTGTTACTGGAAGATTTTGTTTTGGGGGCACTCGATGATCTTCACTAGGTTTCTGGATAATGATGTTTATGAAAGCTGTGTTAAAATCTCCTTCCACTTTATATTATTGTGTTAATTTTGTGGACCTTTATGGATATGATGTTAGACCTCTAACATCAGATGGGGGGTCTGAAGGTACACATTACATATAAAACTGGGATAAGTAACTAAGATGTGTAAGATTGAGCTCTATCAATCTCCAGAGAAAAGGGATTTACTGACGGCTATGAGCTCTGGGAACCCAGGAGAAGAAGTGTGTTCACTGAAAGCTTAGTACTACTCACTTAGTACTACTAAATGAAAATGCACGGCAATTTGGTCAGCATTATGGATGGAAAAGAGGTGTCATCTAACAGCATGGAAGTACAGACATTACACAGCTATGCCATGTGGTGTCTGTGGACTCTGACAGTAAAAAATATCTACTGTGATATGTTCCCTGCAAGTACTTTCCAGACAGCTGACTGTTTCGAGGCCATGTACAGAAATCACAGGCAGATCTTCATTTTGCAAACAGCTGGACCAGCTGAAGATGGTACCGTCCTAGTGGTCTGCCGTTGCCACACTGTTCCTGTTCACACAGTTTTGCTAATTGAAGGGGTCTGTTAACCATATATTATCTGGCAAAGTCAGCCAGTGACTTTAACGCACCAATGAAGATGGCTTTACCTGTGGTAGGGTATGGAGCATCCAAAGAGCCCCCAGCCAGCAGAGCCATGGGGGCAGTGACTCCTGGCCTGGGAGGCAGGGACAGTACCATCTCCAGTCAGCAGAGCTAGACCTGGGAAACAACATCTGCCTATGGAATTGGCAAGACACTTGAATGCACACACAGAGCGTGGCTTGCTGTGTGCCCAGCAGAAAACAACTGCTGGAAATATTTTGATCTGTATGAACATTCAAAACTTGTGCCTCCTTTCCTAGAAAAGCTATGAATTTTAAACAAAAAAGCCTCTGGAACTACACTGCATGGTCAGCTCTTGCAAGACCCCTGCTCAGTTGCCTCTGTATATCACCATATGTTTTTCTACATCGCCATGGCAAGGGCTTATGTTCTGAACAGAGTTAAGGACTATATTATGTTGGTTTTGAGCAGCATAACTGGCTGCTGATGCAGTTTATAAAACTAAAACATAAAACACAGGATGTGCCTAGACTTGTTCAAACACATTTCAGCAAGCCCAGACCTGTGTTCTTGCAATAGATTTTTTTTTTTTTTTAATCATGTTTCTTAGTAAAACATCTGTGGTAGGCTCAAAGACTGTTGGTGTCTGCCTTTCACTGCCCTGGTGCTTCTTTATCCCAACAGACTGGTTCAAAGAGATTATACAATGCAATAGTAAATAATCACTTTATTTAAAGCAAAATTTTATTACTTAAAAAAAAAAAAAGAGCATGCAAACATCTTATACTGAGTTAGAAGAAGACTTTCTCTAGTTTTCAGCTTTTAAAAGAGAAGGCAAGGAAGAAGAGAAGTGATCTCCAACCAAGTCCAATGTCCATGCAAAGGCTTTTCGGATGTTCCAAAAGTGTATTTTTTGTTACCTTTGGTCAAGATATGTCTAACTTAGACATGGCATTTGTGCAAAACTTTCCCAGACTTTAGGTGTAAAAAGAACTTGGGTAATACTCTTCCCCAAACTGAGTACAGTAAAATAACTAACAACTAAACCTTTATACACAAAACTTCATTTATCATTCTTAGAAATACATTTGAGATCAGCCCAGCTTATTTAGTAGTACTTCAGCATTTCCTTTTCTTGTAATATTTATTCACACTTCCCAATACTTCCTGGACAACAGAACTGCAGTTGTTTGGCATTCCTTAAGTTTGGCAGGTCTTGTGTCTCTCCTGCTCTGTAGAGACACACTTGTTTTTCCTTTCGGTGGATCATCCTGCCTCAAATACATCAGATATTTACAAAGCACAGAGGTGAAAAGTTTGGCTTTTATGCATTCAGTTAAAGCTGTTCTTTGCAGACTGTTCTCTGTTTCAGCATCCTGGAGGTGAGAGTGCCTGTGGCTCTGGTATTTTCCTCTGCAAAAGAAGTGGCCTTAATTGCCCCAGCTGGTGGCTGGGTCCCAGGCAGGCTGGGTGTCCTTTGTTCCCCATGCTCCACCACTGGCTGGTCAAAAGCCCTGTTATCAGAAGGACAGCAAAAATTAACAGTCCCTCCTGGCTCTGCAAAAGAAGGTTTAAAAAAGCCTGTTTTGCTTTATTTACTTATTTTTTAAAAACTAATTTGGCTCTTTTTTTTGGCTGCTTGCTTGCTTCTGTGTTGAAAGTAAGGCACCAAGAACTTTCTCTTAGACACCAAGAGCTTTCTGTGTGATGGTCACTACTTAAATCACCAGGACTCAAATGCTGCAGCACTTTTAGGGCCTTGATACAGAGTCGTGAAAGAGGCAGATTCTCATCTCTGAACCAAGCCATGTTTTCAGGGAACCAGGAGCTGCCAACAGAGAAGTTCTCTCTTTTGATATTCTATTGTTGATTTTTTCAAAGCCTCAGCTGCTAGTCGGCCTCAAGGGAATAGTTTGGTTCTTAAGCCCTAAAAGTCTCAATTCTGCCGCAGAAAAGCTGTCTATCTGGCTCATTGGTATCACCTTCAGAAGCTTCTGGAGAGAGCTCAAGATTGACAGGTTCACTTGCTGATCAGGGTTGTGATCTCCACCTTGTTCCTAAGGATTTTTAAAAGCCCTATGCGCTCTGTGCTTAGCTTGCACAGCTGTTTTTTCTGCCCTGGCTATACGTGTTCTGATCTATGGATATGATCCTCATACACAATTGATTAAGTCCCTTCTGAATTTCATTGCTTTCAGAAGCAGCATCCATCAAAGTCACTTACAATTAATCACATTTCACACACTGAGTGGAAACAATTGCCTTCCATAAAAGCCATCCATAAACCGAGAAAAAGCCATTTGAAAATGGTTCCTTAAGCCAAAGTTACTAGTGGTTGCAATGCCCGATACCATATTTCCAGGCAAAAAGAACATTAAGTTCATATTTTCTAACTTTATTTTCTCTGTAGAGAAAAGTTTCCCATAGTTACTTCACCTTCAAAAATGCCTGATAATGTTGGATACATGTTGGAAAAGTCCTTTAAGTTTCTATCAATCAGCAGTCTTCTATTCCTGATGCTGTCTGGCTGTTGGGTGATTATTTCTCTACAGCACTTCTGCGGAGGGTCTAAGCAATAAACTAAAGCTTTCCAGTTTTCAAAGCTGATATTTTCTCTAGCCTCTCTAGACACAATAATGCCTTCAATTTTCATGCAGGCCATTCAGTCTTCCTCCATTTGCTTACCCTGCTGACACTGATGTTCTCATCTGGCAGAATATAGCTCATCAGGTACTCTCCATAAACAGTGTGAGGAGGTTCACAGATATCATGAAAGCTGCATGAAGGTTCAGGCACTACTCCTGTAACAGCTGTAACAGATTGCATACGTCTGGATGCATATGAATAACATGAAAGCAGTTCTGAGAAAATAATCCTTCCAAAAACTTTCTTGTACTTACCTCCCAAATATATCAAAACATTTGCAAGAAGTCTTGGAAGGCAGCTAAAAAAAACATATTCAAATAAGACATAGCAATCATTCATAAGGCCAATATCAAACATTTTTGGTCCCTATCTGAATTTTACCACTAAGGAATTCAGAAACTATTTGACAGAAACTTTAAACAGACAATGCCATCATAAATGAATACCTTCCTTCTCACAGAGATAAACTGTGCATTGTGTTTGTTCACTAAGCAGGAAACCTTGACCTTTCCTGCCTTCATTGAAGATCTACTTTGATGTTTTTGGCTAGTGGTTGACTGGCCCTATGAAAGAAACTTTAGACTTTTCAGACTGTTGCTCACTTTCATAATCACATTTTATTCCAGAGGTACCTGTGGTTTGCAATAATCTTCTCCCACCAGATATACAACATAGGTGTATGAGATGGAAGGCACTGCGAAAAGCAGCCCTCATAACACCTAGTAACTCTAGAAGTTGCACAGAGGCTCAAAAGAAAGTCAGGGTTTTCAGAACAGATTACAAGGTGTCCAGGATTGCATAGCTTCGTTTTATCTCCAGACAGGTTCAGACATGTAAAATCACAGCTATAAATTTGCTTGCTGGCCTTGAGTTTGTTACACAGAGAAATTGCATTATCTCTACCCAGAAAAGATCTTCAGGATACCAGAAAGTTCAGTTTATACCTCAGCCTCCCAATCATATTCACACAGATTGTACATTTTGAGTAAATCAGCTCTTTCTTGATAGCTCTTAAAGGTAATGAATCTAATAGCAGGAAAACCTAACCGTGTGAGTACTTTTTGATACAATTGGTAATGCATCCATGGCAGAATAAAACTAGTGGTTAAATTCACAAGGTCTGCCTTTACCAGTGAAGACCGTTTGAAAGTAGGGGACCGTTGATATTCCAGCAGCAAACGCTAGCAAATGCATGCTAACTGTTTATGGCATGTAAATAGCAGCCACCAAATAGCCTGGGTAGAATCTCACTTTTTCTGTTTGGTGAGAGAAGTTTTCTGGTTGAAGGGATAAAAAATGTAAGCCTGAGGCCAGCATGGAAAACTTCTAGGTCCAAAGAAAACCTTCAGCTTGTTTTCTAACTCCCACTGTCACAGCCACTTCTTTCATTGCTTTTTGTAGAGGATGCAGGCTTCTCTCAACCTTTTTATATCCTGTTGGCTGCAATGAGCCAGCTCTTTTTGGAGGTCAAATATGTTACTTTGATTAGTTTAACACCTCCCCAGAAAACCTGCCTTCTCCCCATGCATCATACAGTTAACAGCATCCAGGTCTACTTCAGGCGTTTTCCCAAAATACTTTTGGCTTTTCAACGTGTTAAAAATGTGGAAAGTAACCTTTGGGCCTCTCAAAACCCATAATTTGCAATATCTTCCTGAACTTCATAGGATTTAATTCATCAACAAAATCTCTAATTTATTAGTTCACCTTCGCAAGCTCTGGAGTTAACATACAGGTTTTGTATCCATATCTTCATGATAAAGTACACACCATAGCCATTGGCATGGTGAAGCCTCACACCGAAAACAGTTTTGCTATAAAGATCTTGGCAAAATTTGAAACATATTCTTCACTCTTAAATTTTCATGAAATCTTACCTGTCTCTACACACTGGAATTAAGTAAGTTCATGCTAGTTTCCTACATATGCTCAACATCTGGAAAAAAATACACTTTCCAGTGATTTTTGGATGCCTTCTACTTCTGTAACCCAAAAGTTTGTCCTTCTGCAGTGGCATAAAAATGAGTAAAGGTCCATATTCTTCGTCTACTCTTATTTTATACTGCTTCTGTTTTAGCAGCCTAAGATCATTGTAAGAAATGATCAAACAGTTATGTCTCTGAACATTACATTTTCCTGTGCTTTTTAACTGAACTTCCTTGCCCTGCTTAGAAATTCAGTTTGTTTCATAATAACCATATTCAACATTGTTTACCAATTAAGATCTGGTTTTGTCTCAAAAATTATATTTTTTTTTGTAAATAGAATGATTTATGTCGTTTATATATATTTTTTTTAATCACAGCAGACCACTAAATCAAAAAAGTTAGGGTGCAATAATTTTATATTGGAGAAAAAGAGA
Source organism: Pygoscelis adeliae (assembly GCF_000699105.1). Lineage (NCBI taxonomy): Eukaryota > Metazoa > Chordata > Aves > Sphenisciformes > Spheniscidae > Pygoscelis > Pygoscelis adeliae. The sequence continues at coordinate 5,701,547 of NW_008824806.1, read as the reverse complement.
GGTTTCTCCAATTTTATATTGGAGAAAAAGAGAGGTAAAAAGTAGTATTAAAATGTTTTGTCTTGCGACTGTAATGTATTCTTAGGTAGAAGCATAGTTACTTTCTTCTGGGGGGGATACATCAACCCTTTCACCTTACAGAGGGGAAAAGGCATATTATGTGAACCTGTATGCAAAAAATTAAAGAATCTATCCATTAAGATTAACTTTGAAACTCCTTCAAAACAGCACGTTTGAAGAAATTTTCTTTCCTCTCTAAGATAAAGAGAGAGTTGTACATAATATTCTGTGTTTCAAAAAGTTATTCATCACAGCCACAGTTGAAGTTTTACCTTGCTGTGATAAGTTTAGTCTTAAGGTTGTTTATTCCCTGATAAAGTGATCACAGTGCGATAGACGTGTAGCATCATCAGACAAGAGTGACATTGACAGAGAAAAAATGGCGTGTATTCATGTTTGGAGCTCTGAAACAAAGGTGAAATTTTTATGTTCCCATAGCAGTAGCCACTCTTCCAGAATGTATTCTTGCTATAAAAGTCTCAAGAAATAACTAAAAAAAACCCCACCCCAAGCTTTTGTCCTATCTGTTTCCTTTTTGTTCCCCATAATCCAACCACTGTCTGCAGCTATCTTCTGATTACACCTGCACTCCGACTTAGCAATCAAAGTAAGCAAATTCAGTTGTGGCCAATATCTTGAAGTCAGACTGGTGCTTGAACGGGAGATTAGATCTCTCAATATTTACATATTTCTTCAAAGACAAGAAGACATTGTTTTATGGTGTGACAATTGAACCACAGTTCTTCCACTTAAGTCAAAGGGGTTTGAATCTGTGCAACAGTTCTCAGATAACGAATGGGCACACAGTTTCAGCAGATCATTTTAAAAACTGTCATGGCTCCCTTTGCTGAACTACCATATTTATGAAGCTACTTAGCAGAATTTTGCTTTATTTGAAATCTAAGATTTTAATTTCTACTGGAATTCTCTACAGTAGACTGTTGAACTGTTAAAATTTAAAGCAGATTTGTTACATTAGAGACATAACAGTGAGGTTCTTACAGATTATTTTAAGGAGAAATAATCCTTGAATATTACATGGTATCTATCTTCAAAAGAAAATAATAGTATATTTTAAGACCCATATCAGAGACAAAAAAAACTGTACAAAGCCATTGCAAAATTATGCATGTACATAATTCTACATTGACCGTGTTTTCATGTTAATTTTTTTTCTATACTTCTATACTGACCATATTCTTGCTTAAATCTTTCAGCATTGTTACAATAGACTTTTTAAATAACATTTTTTTCAAAGTTCTTTTGCAGTGTATTTGGTCAATGGAAGCCACTAAGTACTTGACAATTTGTTTAGTTATCTTACACTTTCTCAGGTGTCCAGGTTTTCACAAAACTTCTATCATGCCCGTTCTTGTGAATTAGAAGTTCTAAGTGAATGTTCTTGAGCTAAGCACAATCACGACACTATAAACGCCACTACAACAACAGCATTTATCAGTAATACACTTTCCAAAAACCATTTACTCAAACCACCTGGATTTCCTGCTGCTATTTTTAGAAATCTAGTTTACGCTGCTATGATGACATTGAGTTGATACCTCTGGTACATCTCTTTACGGCCTTTAAAATGGATCCCATGACTAGGATAGCACATGTAAAATCCACTTATGATGTTTTTTCAGCTCACAATACAAAAAACTAAATTACTTCTATGCATAATAGTCATCTAGAAGCTTTTTAGTCTTCCTCATCTTTGAGCTCAGGGTCAAGATTCAAAGCAAATACTTTACGTTTAGCTGGACAAAAGGAGTTTAAATTTGACTATCTTGTGACTGGGGATTTGCTAGCTGGATAGGTTCTTTGGCATCCTCTAGAGGGACATTCAGCATTTGACATGTTTAAGGAAGAAGGTCAAAATCACAGTTTTGGATTATGGCTTTTACTCAGCTGATTTCTATTGTCACTATCTCCATTTGGCTTGCAAGCCTCTGAAATTTTGTTTACTCCACTCTCATTTTAAGTTTGAACAACCTATGGGACTCCCAGGCACTGTTCTCCAATTCAGAACATGAAATAAAACTGAGAGGTAACAGATTCAAGGCAAACAGAAGCAGATACTTTATAAGATGTGTAGTTAAGTTACGGAAACCCTCACAACAGGGTACTGAGGACACTAATGTTGCAAAAAGGTTCAGAAACCTACTGGAAGAATTCAGGGAAGAAAAGCCTATCAATATTATCAAATATCAAGACAGTGTGTCTGGTTCATGAACCTGCCCCTGAGCTAGACCCTGACAGGCTGGGAAGTGCCACTACACACTTGCCCTCTACTTGTTATACTTTTACCTGGATATTTAACACCGGCTATGCTCAATGACCTCTGTTCTGATCCAGAATATCTCTTGTGCTTTTGTATTCACTGCCTCTTTTCCCACTTCAAAGGATAGGTACTATATTTGCTCCTTTACTTTCTGCAGGTGCCTCACCTGTCTTTCATGAAGTCTCAGAAATAACCAGTAATGGCTCTAAGATTGCTTTAGTCATGCTAGCATAACATTTATCAAGCTTAGCCAATTTGAGAGCATCCTCTTTAGTTATGTGCTATGCATTTTCCTCTTTATTCCAGCCTGAGACTGAATCCTTTTGGTTGCCAGTAATAATTGTGTTAGTCCTGTACTTGCAGTTGACCTTTTTATTGAGCACTGAGTAAAAGAACCACTAAACACTTCAGGCTTCTCAGTGTCCTTCAGTGTCTCTCCTTGTTGAGCAACAGAGATTAGACCTTTCTGGTCTTATCTAGCCACTACTCATAGGAAGTTTTCTTGTGCTTTCTGTGTCTCTTTCTCTTCATATCTCACTTTGTGCCCTGTACGCTTGTGACTTGGTTCTTATGGGCTAATATCTACCAGATCTCTGAGTTCATTGAAGTCAGTCTTCCTCAAATGCAACGTGGTTTTGTTTTGCTTCTTTCCTGTGCATCACAAGCTCTCCAATTTTATGGTCACTCCCAGTAAGTTGTTTTTCTCCCTCATGTTCTTAATCAGCTCTGCCTTATTAGTTAGAAAAGGCTGCTTTCCTTATCTTTCATATATAAAAAAAATGTTTGCAATGAACTAACGAACTTGTTGGTCACTTTTTGTCCTCCTTTCTCATTAGATAACAGGGTAATTGAATTGCCCTTGTATCAGTTCATGTGCTTCAGATGATCTAGTTTGTTGTTTACAGAAAGCCTTGGGCAGTGATCTTTCTGGCTAGGATGTTTACTTCCACTATTAATTCACTTCTGAATTCTTTTATTTTCTGAAGTATTTCTTGAATGGTAAATTGCTGGAGATGTCATTAATGTTGCTTTGTCAGAGCTGATTGTTAACTCCGTCCTTTTTGCAAGAGTAGGTAGGCCTCTATCCTCACACGTTGAGTGAAATTTCATTTAGAAGGGCTAAACTGTCATCAAAACCTACATATTCTAGGGCATTGTGTCTTATGTCCATGCCAACACAGGGTGATGGAACAGATGCTTTTCTGGCAGCAGCTGTCTACGTTTTAGACAGTTCATTCCAACCGCATTTACTTCATCTGGGAAACCTTTCTTTAAAACAAAGCTCTGATGGTGTTAACTATTTTTGTTGGCTTATAATAACATTTCAGGATGAATCATTGCGAATGCTGCTAAATGTTTTCTTGTAACCTATGAAGTTTCTGAGTGTTTTTTGACACTTAGTGGATATCTTTGATGATTATTCTTAAGGTGGAAACCCGGTCAACATCTCACAGTTTGAATTACAGACTCCTCTGCACCAGGGTTCAGCTTAACTGCTTTCTTTGTTCTAGTTATGATGATTCTGTGGAAGACTTTGTTACTGAAAGCAATTTCACATTGTACAGTGTAAACTGAAAAATTGTTCTTGCTTAATGAAGTTTTTGCTTCAGTTGCTATGGTTCCCATTATCGTTAATTCATTACCAGAGAACAGAAAAACAGATAAATTAGAATACTGTTGTCATGGCATAGGTAACAAGAATCTAATGAGAATATGAGACTGACAGAAAAGAAGAACAAATAAAGAGCTATCATTCTCGGTCTCAGGTTACTCAAATATTTCAGAATAACAAGGTATAAAAATTCTTATAAAAGAAACATAAAGAAATAGTCTAAATAATGACTCAGGTAGATTATAAGAAAATTATCTCTATTAATTTATTGATTAATATAATCAACTTTACTGGATAAATAATGTCTGAGAAAAGCAATCCTTTCTTTTCCTCCCAAAATGCTTTGGAGAGTCTGTTGTGTTTCTCTAGGACCCCAGATTATGTATTAATAACAAACAGAAGAGAATATAATACATCTTGTTTTCCTACAAAGCTTTGTATGTTCAAGACTGATCTTAAGGCACAAATACAGTAATGGATTATAAATCAAAATAGAAAGGAGTCTTATTGGTGGAATATTAATTAGTTATGAAGGTGATACTGTATCTGTGCTTGCTATCTACTTGCTCTCTGTAGCACCCAGAAGCCCTAGCTGAGCCTGACCATCATTGTATGATGTGTTCACACAGCAGAAGCCATGTGATAGTCTCCCTAAAAGTTTTTATTTACAGTTTAAAAGCAAAAGAGGCAAAGCTTACCTGGTGAAAGAGGGAACAGCAGAGTGATGCGATTAGCGCAGTACTGTGTGGCTGCTGAGTGGCAGGCTGTAGAACAGTTCTCCTGTCTCAGTCCAGTAGGAAACATTTGAAACATGAAAGAAAAAATGAAACTCCACTTTAAACTTCATCTTTGGTGACAGCCTGATTCCCATTGGCCTTTTTTAGTGAAAGGTTGCTCTTAAAATTTTTCTTCCCCTTGATTCTTTTGAATAGATCAGAAACATATGAATAACCCTTAGATGAGCAACTGGCCTATGTTTTTGTCACCAACACATGAACTCATGCTGAATTCTTCCAATAAGTCTTCCCTCAGTATTTAATAAAAACATCATTTAAAACCTCTGTCCACAGAACCTTTTTCCCCTTGCTCAGCTGATCCTGAGATACAGAAAACCTTCATTCCCCTCTAACCTCTACACTTTTCCCCCACTGATGAGATATGTATTTCCTCTCAAATATTCACTTGATTCAAATCAGGCACTGCCTGTAGTCTGCTCATACCCGCTGCTTGTTAGTCTTTATCTAGCCCTCATGGGAACCTGAGCAAATCTCTTCAATCAGAGATGGTACAGACCAGAAAATAGTGCCTGGTAAACATCACAAACTCAGCTGGTAAATATCACTGGCTCAGACACCCTTGTTGTAAATAACTAACTATCTTCCTTAAGGAGTATATTTACTGTAATTGGGATGAAGTGAAGAAAACCTGTACTATTTCATTAATCCTTTGAGGCATATGAAATTTTATTTATCACCAAAAGATGCTTGTAAAGAAAATTATTACCTCAATGATGGTCCCGCAGAAGGAAGAGATAAGAGCAGTAATAGTCCCAGATATGGAGACACGAGAACCCAGCTGAGAGAGCTGTGGAAGTCAGCTGAGACCTTGAAACCTCGGCAGAAGACATTTGTCTACCTTATAAGGAACAGTGAACAATCATTTGTTTTATACTTTCTTCCCATCTTCCAGGATTTTATAGACTTTAGCCATCTTTTTTTCCAGGCTGAGGAATCCTAGTCTATTTACATCTGGCAAGAAGAAATCATGTCAAACTGCTTTAACAAGTTGAGGGATAAGGAAGAAACAATAGAGGTCATACATCTTAGAAAGCCTTTTGATATAGCTTCACATAAAACTTTCATAAGCAAGTCAAAAAACTAAGTGAAACTGCTACAGGGTGGACACAAAACTGTTTGTAATTTAATGTCAGAATAGAAGGATGTGTAAGTAGATTTCAGCCAGTTTGTCCTGGGCCTAGCCAATATTTTTACTTATGACTTGGATGAAGGAATAGAATATGAGTTTATTAAATCTGCAGATGATCTAGAACTGGCCAGGCTGTAATGAGATTGAAGAACAGGATTAAAGTGTAAAATGATCTTGATAAATTGAAGAAATGTTCTGAAAAAATGGGATTCAATTCAATACAGACAAGTACAAAGTTCTATATTTTATAAAAAATTATGAACTGCACAAATACAGAATGAGGAACAATTGGCTAGGAAGAAGTTCAGGAGAGGAGGACCTGGCAAGAACAGTGAGTCACAAATCCAAAATGCCATATTACCATTAAAAAGCAGTGTAATTGGGGAGGTATAAGGTACTCAGGGAAACATGATACAGGAATGAATCTTTCCATGCAGCTCGGCATTGATAAAGCTGTAGCTGGAATACTGTGTCCACTTTTGGGCCTTATGGTCCAAGAAAGACAGAGAAAGACAAGAGAAAAGCAGTGAGATGGAACTGAAGTATGACCAACAAGGAAGGGTTTTAAGAAATGGGACTGTCAAGTCTAGAGGAAACTGGAGAGAAGTGCAGTAATGTTCAAATATATAAAATAACTCTGCAAGGAGAGAATAATCCATTCCTTACATTCCTTGTGAATGGCCTATCCCATTTCAGGGAGTAATGAACTCTCTGCAATAATCTCTGAAGCAAAGAAAGTTCAGGTTAGATGTTAGGAAAAACTTTCTGACACGAAGGGTAGTTAATAACTGCAATAGTTTGAGACACTGGAATCTCTATCACTTGAGCTTTTTTACAAACAAGTTTAATAAACATGTTTGTTAGCTAGATGTCTATCAGAATAATTTGGATATTCTTGACCCTTCCTTTCATGGGTGGATGGGTTTTGATGACTACCTGATGTATTTCTCATCCCTGTTTTCTAGATGATTTATATATGTAGGTAGAAACATGCAAGGTAATGGGGAATGCAGATGTGGTTTAAGCCCAGCCGGCAACTGAACACCACACAGCCTCTTGCTCACTCCCCCGTGGTGGGATGGGGCAGAGAATCGGAAGGGTAAAAGTGAGAAAACTCGTGGGTTGAGATCAAGACAGTTTAATAGGTAAAGCAAAAGCCACACACACAAGCAAAGCAAAACAAGGAATTCATTCACTCCTTCCTATCGGCAGGCAGGTGTTGAGCCATCCCCAGGAAAGCAGGGCTCCATCACGCGTAATGGTTACCTGGGAAGACAAACACCATCACTCCCAAAGTCCCCCCCTTCCTTCTTCTTCCCCCAGCTTTATATGCTGAGCGTGACGTCATACGGTGTGGACTATCCCTTTGGTCAGTTGGGGTCAGCTGTCCCAGCCGTGTCCCCTCCCAACTCCTTGTGCACCCCCAGCCTACTCGCTAGTGGGGTGGGGTGAGGAGCAGAAAAGGCCTTGACTCTGTGTAAGCACTGCTCAGCAGTAACAAAAACATCCCTGTATTATCAACACTGTTTCCAGCACAGATCCAAAACACAGCCCCATCCTAGCTACTATGGAGAAAATTAACTCTACCCCAGCCAAAACCAGCACAGCAGAATAGAATAATGATGCAAACTGGCAAGGTGTTGGCTGCATTTATCTGCGTAGATAGGATGTGATAATCAAACACCTGCAGCTCCGAAGCTTCAACTCAAACATTATTCTATCTTGAGCAGAAAATGGATATGAAAGATGACAATCTACCCAGTAAAAAAACAGGCACCTGTGTATATGCCCTCTTCAATATCTTATGCATTAAATTGATTGGATTGATAACAAATACTACAATTTATGTCAGCAATGAACTACAGCACAGGTAACAGTGCTTCTTGCTCAAAAACTACTTAATACCATAGAGAAGTAAGCTAGTTTCAGGAGGAGAGAACTACTGCTGGATCTCCAACAGACTCTTGGATAAGACCCTGCATTAGTGTTACCACAGTAACCACTTTAACTTGGTCACCACTAAACTAAGCAGTTCTGGGAATCACACCTGTATTTAATACATTCAAAGGAAGAATGCCAACCACAGGATTACTAGGTTTTTGAGGAATATGCACGCACACAGGCAAGAAACTGTCAGCAAACCTCTTCCCTTTCTTCAGGAGACATGCTCTGAGAGTGCATCTCTTGATTAGGTCTGGGGCATGTTGCAATGCAAGTTAAGGCACTGAGGTTTTGTTTCTTTTCTCCATGGCAAGTCACCATCACATGACCTCACAACTTGCACGTTTTCTTTGTTCCGAATTTACTTTGGACATTTTCTAGTTGCTTATGTTGACAGAACTACTGTCTTCTAAGTGCATGAGAAGGTAAGGCCACAGCAGGGTCAGTAGGACATGGAGCGTTCAGTGTGTCCCATGACACATAGGCACAAAGTAGGATCTTGCAGATCCCAAAGCAGCAGCTTTCTCAGCTGAGCTGAGAGTAAAATATACGTATACCTTTATTAGCAGTAGCTCTGTTTGAAGCCTCTGAGAAAACATTTCAATAACAAGTACACTTTGCTTTAAAGAGAAGCTAAAATCACCGTCATCAATCAAATCAACATACATAGATCTAAATACAAGGCTCTGTAGTCAATACCCATACAAAGTACCACCTGCCTACAAAGAAGCAATGAATCATACCTCTACTCTGCCACACAAAACTGCACTTAAATCTAGTGAGTGCAGAAACCAAGCAAAAGACATGAAGTAAAAAATAGGACCTCTGTAAAAAAGAAATGAAAATTACATTATCCAAGAATTCTGTCCCATCAATGCAAGATCATAAATTTAAAAGGATTTATACATCAGTTGTCCAAAGTTGGAGAAATTATAATTAAAACAAAACTCTGAGGCTTTGGACAGCTGTTTTCTAAACACTTCAGGGAGCTTAGTGCTCCAAAAAGAGACACTGAGATAAGGACAACTCAGTCGTAGTCACCCTGTAGGGTCTGAATGTTTTTGCTTCCTAAATTGTACACAGATACCAGGATTCCAATACTGTAATAATTTACCCCAGCTCCCTGCATAATGTAGCCCATATGATTTTCCTGAATTAACTCCTTATTCAGACCCACCAGCTATGGATGAAATGAGGGATGTCTTTTGGAAAAAAATCAGCCAGTCACTCTGACACCACCACACCACAGACTCCCATTGAAACTCCAACCATAACTTCTGGAAAATTGTTCCAATCATTGGTTCATGGTTAAACTTTGAATCTTTTTTCTAGTCTGAATCTGTCTAGCTGGCAGCTAGGGTCTTCATGATGCTTTGTCTGATACATTGATTAGAACTCTATTTGCAGAGTTTTCTTCCAGACGTAGGTTCTTGCAGGCTATGATGAAATCAAGCTGATCCAGCTCATATTTTCCATATAGCAAATTGGTTTGTTAAGATAGCAAATACATGGGGGTTGTTCTGTTTACACAGGACAAATGCAACAGTCAGTCACTTGTCACACAGTATGACCCAGCTTTCAAATCTATAATTATTGTATTTTTATCTTGCTTTTTGGATTTCAGGATGTTCATCTTTAAAATTAAAAATTTTCCAAGGACACACCAGCAATGTCAAAGTAGACAATTTATCGCATCTTGGTGAAATAGATGTCCTCCATCACAGCATGCATTTTTGTTACACACACATTATAGAAAGAATCTTAAAGATCCCCTTCTGCTGTTCCATAGTGTGATCTAGTGATCTATGTCAGACACAAACTATCACTCCATTTAATGGTTTTTGAAATTTGCTCTATAGATATTCAAGATCATTTACTCTAAATTACCAGGAAGTTAGGGAGAGGTCATGATAATTTGCTTTCCCCTTTTCCCACACCACCCTTCCCACATAAAACAGAACTTGCAGTTTTAACATTCCAGTCATTCAAATCTTGCAGAGTTTTAGTACCAGTAACTAAACCAAGTATATGGTCCTAAATAAGCAATTCAAATCCTTCCTGATTATTACACAGAATCCCGATTTTGATTTATAGATGTATAGATATATTGATGTATTGATGTCTTCTCATTCTGTCCTTTGAGGACTTGATTAATTTTGGTTTTGTTGTCTTGATTTAGCATAAAATGAATACTATTTGTTCTGCTCCTGTCCACTCTAAACCTTCAGTATTATGGTAGTTTTACTTTTTTGTAATCCAGCCTCTTCCCCAGTTGAAAAGTTCTTCCATACTGCAATGGACACTGAACAGTTTTCTTGCTTCCTCCACTATGGCATCACTGCTTTATATCTGACATCATATACCTATGCAGCTATTCAATTTGAGAGTCTTCAAGAATAGAAGATCGCTGTGAATTGCTTCACTACCAGTCCCCTCCAAACTTGCCATGTGTTATCATGTAGAGAAGTGCCATTTGCGCTAATATGCAATTTCACTACTGGAACTTTTCCTGCCAACCTTGAAATGCCTTCCCAGAATGATGTCATGAGACTTGGCTCCAAGGAGACAGAACAGTTTGTTATTGTCTAGCCTCCTTTACAAACTGTTCTTTCCATTCCTTTTAGCATAGTAGTCCTGGACTGAAGGGATCTTCTTGGACCTAGCTTTAGCATCTTGCAGGTGGCCCTGAAAGCCAAACTCGTGTTTCTGTCACGCAGTTCCCAGCCCCATTTGACCAGATGAATCTGCAGAGAGAGCCTCTGCAGTTTCCACTTGAAACTCAGCAGTACTTGGATATTTCTAAATTTATTCAATTCCTCTCAGCTATCTTCTTCTTAGTGGTTACAATCTTTCTACTTTCATATGTTTCCAGGATATTCAGTGCCACCCATTTTACCTCCAACACTTATGAAATCATAGAATCATAGAATCATAGAATAGTTTGGGTTGGAAGGGACCTCTAAAGGTCATCTAGTCCAACCCCCCTGCCATAGGCAGGGACATCTTCAACTAGATCAGGTTGCTCAGAGCCCCATCCAACCTGGCCTTGAATTTTTCCAGGCATGGGGCATCCACCACCTCTCTGGGCAACCTGTTCCAGTGCTTCACCACCCTCAGCATAAAAGATTTCTTCCTTATATCTAGAATCCTCCTTCTCTGTTTTGGTTTCCTCTCTTCAAATTCTTTGTTCACCTTTATTCTGCTTGATCATGTACTACCTGGCCTTTCTAAGGTTTCCTAATGTTTCTTAATGTCTCTGAGGTTTCATGGCAGAGTCAACAACTTCTATTACATATAGGAGGAGTACCTTCTAGTCTCAGGAAGCAAAGAAAGCACACCACCAATTCCATCTCTTTTCACCATGGTAAAAAATAGTAACTGTATGCAGGGCAAAATCCGCTCAAATATTTTCTAAAACTCTTTCTAAATATTCCCATCTGCTGCCCTTGTCCATCCGATCAGGGCTTCACCAAGCAATTGACGAAGGTTCACAGCTTAGCTCAACCTGCCATTTGCTTCTGGTGATTAAGAATTTAAAAATTTAAACTCCAGGATTGATATTATACCTGTAGGATCCAGCAACATAATCCTTAGAGAGAAACCCACATAAAGAGGTATGTTTTTTCCATCCTGTTTAGGATCTATGCAACCTTCATAGCTGGTAAACAACACTTGCCATTTCACTTGAGGGGTGAATGTATTTCACTAGTGGATAGATTAATTCTTTCTCATAACAAGAACACTGAAGAACACTTTTTTCTCCCAAGATGTATGTTCACATTCCCACATGCATCATTATGTGACATAAACACTGTGCATGTGTACATAGGCATAGCTACTGGAACCATGAATATATAAGAGAAATGCATGTAACTGCAGTATTTTTCTAGGTACAAGTAGTTATGCTGCTCTTTGAAGGTCTGTCTCATAACTCATAGTATTTAAGGCAGTTTTTTTCTCCCCCAGATTGAAAAATAGGTATAATTATCATAAGAGGCACCACTATTTCCAATGCACCTCTGTGAATAAATATCAATTAATTCACGCATCATGAAATGATAATGAAATATTACAACTTCATCTGTGATAACAGTGTAACTTTTCATGCCAGTTCACTTGCAATCATCCTCTCTAGATTGCTAATTATATGCCTCAAGCTGTATTTAGTAGAAAAGATTGAACCATTTGTTCTTTTGTATATTTTGTCAGAATTAGAATAAGCCTGTATGAAATATCTTTGGATTTGTTCACACAGGAAAAAAATCAGCACTCAAACCTACTGCATTGTTTACTTGCCATAACTGTAAAATACCTCACTTCTGTGTGCAAAAACATTCCTTGGAGCACATGGGTCCTCTAACCACACATTGGATGGTTCTTGTAAGTCTTTGAGCTATTATGTTGCTATTATGTCATGGCATGTGTGCCTACACACTATGGCAACTCTACTAAAGAAATAGCAGCATGCACAGATCTTACAGGTGTCCACACAATATTTCCTGCATCAGTGTCATCAGTTCTATGGCCTCCTATCCTTCACAGCATAGACTTTGAAGGCTTTTTTCCTTAAGAAAAACATGGAAGCAAAATCCTCCCACCCCTTTACTTGTGCACAGGATAGAGCTTATTTGTGCTATCTCTTTAACATTGAGTAAAACCTTGTACCTAGGTAATCTTATTTTCTGCTTAGCTCCAGGCTAGTTTTGTCAATCCCCTCATTGCAGAAGTTAAAGCTTCCAGATCCAGTGTCCAGATTTGATGTATCAAGGTTTGACTGCAGAGATGAGGCTCTGGATTTAGTGGTGGATCTGTCTCTATGGAGACTCCTATAGAAATTGTGTTATTTGTGTTACCTGCAGTGATGGAACAAAGCCAAGGCTGGACCCTGAAGTACAACCTGTCAGGGTAGATGGAGGAAGCACTGACAAAATGCTATGGCCCTGGTTACACAAAAGGCACAAGAGACCAGATGAGCATGATTTTCCCCACTAACTCTAAAACCTGTGAAATCACACCATAGTCAGTGTTATATTTAGCTGAGACCAGTTTCTGGGATATGCACATTATTTGGCAGTCTCCCTCTATTCAGAGGAATGGACTTGGTTGCGGAGGGAAGCATTTAAAGACTACTTTATGAGGTATCTATGTTTATGAGATATCAGCCAAAAATATGAAAACCTTAAAAGAACAGATCTTTCAGGTATTTTCTTTTAGTAAGAAAATCTTACAAAGTCAGGTGCTCCTGAAAGCTTCCAAAATATCTGCTGCTTTAATCTCAGTAGAAATGTGTAAGGAGGGAGAGGTTCTTACACAGGTAACAGTCTTTACAGGAGGCTGAGCTTTCACATCAGTCTTCTTACAGTGGAAATTCATGCATTTATGTCTCATAACATAATTTTCCCTGAACCTGAGGTGTTCTCAGCATGTATAAATGCATATTCAACAGCTCTTGTTGATCGATATAAACCAACTTGTGCAATATGAAAATGATGCATGCATATTTCCTAAACAAAGCAAAGGATAGGGGTCTGGATAGCTTATGTGCATGGTTTACAGGATTTGGCCAATACTTCAAAGTATTTTGAAGCCAATCATGTCAGGAACAACTGAAAAGAGTTGTCATCTGTCATGAATCTGGGAGCCCGTAGGGAAGAAATCTGTGATCTTTGCCCAGTTTCTAATGATTTCGCATTACAACTGGCACTAAGCAGAGTGTCTGGTGATATTGCTGCCACCTCACCCTATGTATGGTGGAGGGCAGTAGGGATCCATGTCGTAGGTAGCTGCTTCTTCATGCTGGGCTCACAGCATCAGGGTGAGAAGGTGTAGGAAAGTTTACAGTCCCCTGTTCCTGCTGCCTTGGCATTATGAACAGACAGTATCATTCCCCAGCCTAACTTTCTACATGAGCCCTATTAGCTCTGAAAAGAGGGGCAATAATATTAAACATAATCACCAAGATATGTGCAAAGGGAAACTGTGCAACCATTTAGTTGGCAGCTCTAAAGGAAAAGGAAAGAAAACCCAATCTTGTTGCAACAGCAGACCTCTTTGAAAGACGTTTTTTACTTTTACCTGCTGATTTTAAGCAAAATAATTTTATGCTGGGCAGCCTGTTCCGGGAAATGTCCTCATAATTGCTAACTTTATCTTCTGCTGCCAGTGTCTATTTAATCACCTCCTTGTTGCATTCACAGCCCACATGCTGACGCAAAATCTCCTCCTGTTCTGATCCTTCACCTATTAAAGCCTGGGCCCAAATACCTCTCTAATGCTGAATGAGCAAACGCCAAGTCAATGTGAAAGCTAACCAGACATAACTTGCTGCAGAGAGTATTTCTGCATGCATTTCCCCTTTGCATCTCAGATATAATATAGCCTAACAATATGGCCTGAAGGATGCTGTAATTCAATAGTTACAGATTTTTAGGTACTTTCTAAAAGCAAATATTTTTGCTGTGTATTAAAATATTCTTGTTTAAACTGCTGCATTGATTTATCGACACTGTAAATGAAACCTTAAGTTTAGGTACTTAGAAAAAGGAATCAGACCAGGTGTCAGCGTTTATGGCCTGCTCCCCAGGTGTGCTGACCACCAGAAGCTTCTGTGCTGCAATCCACCAACACCATTGCAAATAAACTATTTTATTCAAGTGTTAAATTGTAAGGTTAGGGTTGCTGAGACCTGAGTTAGGTACTGGCATATCCACTTATGCCAACTCTGGGGCAGTTATACATAGGTACTGCAAACACAGCTCTAGGCACCTGGGGACTTTAGAGTAAGAAAGTAAAGCATCTCTGGACCTTGGGTATCTCTAGGCTTGGAAAATAGCTGAACAGCAGCATTTCGTAACTGCGTTGTGACCATTTTGTACTCAGGTGCCTGAATTCCATCTAAGGGCCGCTTTGGGTACCTAAGCCCTTGTTTAGATATGGCCTCGAAGCTTAATTTTAGGCATCCAGGAATTTTGGCATAATGCCAGTATTTCAAAGCAATGGAGGAATTTCTGCACCTAATCCAGGAGATAAGGCTGTGATACGTGTCCCTGGAATTTACAGACATGCCCAGCATCAGCGCGAGGCAGTCGCGCAGCTCTCTGCAAAGACACATATCTTCCAGGCACTGCGGGAATGAACACAGGGCCAGACACCTTTCTGGGACTCAGAAGCTATGTGGGAGGTAGCATAACAGGAGTTAGGTTTTATGGCTACCAAAAAAACAGATCAGTAGGAATCATTTTGTTACGCATCTGTGCAAAACTGAAGCAATGCAGGGGGAAATCAGGTAGTTGTGTTTACCACATGTGTACTTTAACCATGTACAAACAAGCTGCGTTCTATTGTCTTGCTGCAGATTATGTTATTTCCTGAGGAAAAGGGTAAATACTATATTTCCACACAGGGAAGCAATAGTTTGCTGGATTGGAAGGGACAGCTGGCATGTGTCTGTTGTGGCACTTTCCCTCTGTGCAGTTGTCAGGATGCAGCACAATGCTGGCTGCTAGAGTAAAACAGAATTTTAATGAACAAGCTGCAGGGAGAGAAATAAAACAAAATTGTCTCTATCCAAGTGATCAGCCACCAAACATGCACATAAAATTCAGATATGGCAGAATAGCGAGTAAGTGTCCGTGATCAGTTTGGATTTTTCTTTTCATTGACTTTCTCATATAAAATCTGTCCTAGTGCATCTATGTGAATACAAATTTACCTTGAAAATACACCTAAAT
Source organism: Pygoscelis adeliae (assembly GCF_000699105.1). Lineage (NCBI taxonomy): Eukaryota > Metazoa > Chordata > Aves > Sphenisciformes > Spheniscidae > Pygoscelis > Pygoscelis adeliae. The sequence continues at coordinate 5,685,997 of NW_008824806.1, read as the reverse complement.
CCCAGCCCATTAGTAACTAGCTTGTTATTGCTGCTAGTACTGTCTGTTGCTGTTGCACACCTTACATTTCTTGCTGTTACTTTAAAAAGCCCATTTTATGTAAACAATCAATTTATCTGGTGTGATGCATTTTTGCCTCAAATTCAGGCTGGATTTATAGACAGTATATTACAATGCGGTTTCCACTGCTCTCCCAGAAAAACAGCTCAAAGAGTTTCCTTGGAGAACGTGACAGAGCCCGAGGTTGTGTTGTCTTTTCTACACAGTCCAGCTGTGCCAAGGAACAACCCCTTCAGGGGGACCTCAGGGAAGCTGCATCCGACGGCACGTCAGTGGGAGGTGGGCTCTCCAGATCCAGCTTTGAGGCACAATCTTGCTGCCAAACAGATCATTTCCACTTTTAAATCCTCTGATGTTAAATCAAATGATGAAATTTTAAAATAAATTAAGCATTGAATACAGGTTTTTTTATTATTAATGTTTTTGCAATATGCAAGAAGGAGGGTCAGATTCGGGGGCATGGTTCTGTACTGTCAGCACTGCCTTATACCTGCTACAGTGATAGGACCATAGGGACAATGTCTTTGATACAGCTTATAGCCACACTGATGTAGAGGACAAGTTTGGACAACGGAGAAGCCCAAACAGTAAGTTTTAGTGCTTCCTTCTGCTGTTTTGATGTTATGAATTCAAAATGCCTGGTATCACACACACAAAATGGGAACAAAACTGAGTCAGAGTGGGAGCATGAGAGAAACCCAGACCCACTAGAAATCGTGGCAAAGTTTTCATGGACTAAGAGCGACCAGTATTTTGCCACAGATGTGTCTCTTTTCCTAGGCGACAGCAGTGCTATTCACCCATGAGAAGGGAAACGTGGGTAGGAAATTTGCAAATCTTCCCTTGATAGTGACAGGGACTCACTAAACTAAGCTCAGCATGAAGTGAAAATAAAGGATGGTGGAAAGGAAAGTCTGCTGCATTTTTCAGTGCTGACAGCAAGACTTGTTAGTTACTTTTCCTGACTTCAAGAGATTTCGTAATACTCAGTGGGAACCAGGCACCAAACTTCTATTCCTGCCTTTCAAAATCACAACTGCAGCCATACAAAAATAAGTAAATAACAGTTGTTTGTCCTTTTGCTCAGGTTCCTGCCTCTACCTCAGGACTTTTCCTAGGAGCTCCTATCTCAGCCCTTTGGATCTCATGACTTTCATTTCCTGCAGTCTGTATGTACTTTCCTAGGAACACTCAAAGGCAATGAGAAAGTATTGACATTTTGATAAGAAAAGCGCAGAGATATAACATGCTGTACAGAGCAATATGCTGTCAGCAGACCACCTGGCAAAGGTGGCCAAGCAGCCTCCTACAAGAGTGACTCATTTTTCTTTCTGCTACTTCTTGCTCAGTGCAGCAAACAAAGGGGAAAGGAAGGGCCCGATCCAGAGTTTATTGACGAAACACAGAATCACCCTGCTGGATTGGGCTTCACTATGGATTTTGGCAGCAGTTCAGCCTTCAACATTTTCTACCCTTGAAGAGACGCTAGCTGGTATTAGCCCTAGTAACAGGTTCTTCTCTTTTCTTTTTAACCTGTAATTCTTTTTCAATTGGAGTTGTCTGTAGGGTAACTAAGTTAACACTTCGCTCGGGGCTGACATTTTCATTTCCAGTGCACGATCTTGTAATGAAAGTAGCTTACAGCGACTTCTCCCTCCCTGTGCCTCTGACTCCTGTGGAAGCTCCATAACTTCTCTGCGAAGTGGTCTCGGCCTGGACTCTACCCCATGACCTTCTGTATTCTCTCCTTGTTTTCCAATCTCTTCTCAACTCTTCTTTGTTTTATTTAGTGGGTGTAGGTGAATAGACAGGAACACTTCAAAGTCTCAGTCAGGACTGAACCCTGTTGCTTCTAGCAGACACAGTCTCTGCTTTGACAGAGGTGACTCTCAAAACAGCTGTGGCTGCATTTTGTGATGCAGCAGGACATGTTGCACCAGCTGTTGTTACACAGGGGAAATCAAGACCTCTTCACATGCCTCTACTTCTTCCTGTAAAGCTGTATGTGGGAACCACAGTCCCAGGTAAGGCAAGACCTAACAAGAGATGGTAACGAACTAGAGAAAGAAAAAGAGGAAATGTTTCTGTCAGGTTGCATAGGCTAATAAAGAGACCTGGTCCAAAGTCCAGTAGGAATCTCACTTCTAATATCAATGGTCTTTATATCAGGACCCAAATGAACCGCCTCTCTGTTTTTTCAAGCGATGATTCCTGTACCTCGTAAGGTGACAATTCTGCCTTGGGATAGAACATTGCTGGGAGCTGAGGGGCATCCCCATTCTGTGCGCAGCTGTCCACAAGAGAAGAGGTGAGCAATTGCAGGTTTGATGAATAAGACATTCTGATTTATTTTCAAGAGGTGGCATTTCTTCAGGGATTTGCAAAGACAACTGGGTTTCTTGCACCACCTCCCCCAAGACTTCCTATCTATCTTGCCCTAAACTTCAGCTAAGCGTGTTTTGCCCAATGTTTGGAGGATGCAAAGGTTGCACACACACCAGGACTACAAGAAAGCAACAAGAAAGTAAATGAGAAGAAAAGAACAGTGAAAAGAAAAGCCTATTTCTTTGTATCTCTATGAAAGGCATTGAATTCCAATGCTCCCTCTGTTGTTTGTGTCTTGCTGTGCTATCTCTAATGCAGTCTATAAACTCCTCAGTGCAGACACCTGCTTGCTTTATTTGCACTCATAAGACGTTCTTTGAATAAATTGCTAACAACTACAACAATAATAGTATTGTGCAACAGTGGTATTTACCATAGCTAAAGCAGACAATGGGGAGTTCCCTAACCCAGAGCAGAGGTAAGAAGGAGCTTATAAGTGCAGCACAATTAAAAGGTGCTAATATCATTAATTATTATTAACACCTGTATTTCCGTAGCAGAAGGAGCTACAGGCAGATTCATATCCCAGTTCTGCACAGTGCTGTTCAAAAGCATAATATCATTCCTGCCCTGAAAAAGAATACATTCAAAGGCTTTTCTTTTGCAAAGTGTTTACAGATGGGGGAATAATGTACCTCTGAAGAACAGCTTGCAAGACTCCTAGGCAATGCAGACAGAGGAAGAATAATGTTCCCATTATACAGATGGGGAACATGGAGATTTGCATCAGCTTGCAAAGAAAACCTGGAGCAGTGTGGTGAATCCAAATCTCCTGATGCCTAGTTCCGTACCTTAACTACTAGGTTGTCCTTAAGTTACAACTTAACACTATAGAGCATTTCTAAAAATGTATTCAGTATTGAATCATTTAGCCATTCAAAACCAAGCAATCTAAATTTAATTCTCTTGAACTGGTGCTGGATTCAATTTCCTAAAAGTTTAAGAGATAAAGCATAATACTATGTGTATAGGGAGAATAAAAGAAGAGTCTTAAAGATAAAATTAATGAGACACAGATAGAAAACGATAGTATGAACTTTCTAACTCCCGTCTTAATAAAGGATAATGTTCCTGTACACTGAAAACTGTATCAGAAAAATTTTATTACATCAAATATTATGTGACTGCAGGGCGTACCTGACTCTTCAGGTGATAACAGTTCTTGTTTTTTGGGAACTCTTTTCCTGAGCTATTTCACTTAACTTACGTGTTTTTATTTTGTATATATTTATAACTCTTCAAATGTAAAATTTATTTTATTTCATCTTTATTTTTCTGGACCCTAACATTTGCCCTTGATATTCTCTGAGAATATCATCTAGGAAAAGAATAAATTGCAATTTTTTAACAGTATAAAATACACATATGTGAGATACTTCATGTTTTGTACAAGCCAGGAAGAAAACAATTAACTCCACTGTGAATTTCCTCCCTTTTAAACTCCTAAAACTGATGGGGCACCACTAAAATGAAAATCTAAAGAGGTCAGTTCTTTTTCTATACTTTGATATGGCTAAAACTGCCAAAATAGTAATATGGCCCTTGGACTCCAGAGCCCTTCTTCTGTCTGGTCTCTGAGGATGCAAATTTATTTCTTGGATGACTTCCTACTGCCAACTCTGCCTGTACCAGCTCAGGCTTTTAATGCAGAAGATTCCTGATTAAATCTCAAGTGGGTTAATCAAGATGGCTGCCAGCGTATTTATACTTGATGTTAGTATACTTTTTAATATCACAAATTATATTAGAATAATGCTTTCTTCAGGTTGTAAATCAAGCACTCTAAAGGTAGCAAGTGCTAATATTAATGTAGATTTTGGAACTAGTAGTACTACCCACAAGACCATCCAGTAGGATAGTTTTTAATTACTTGATGAGCACCTATTTTTCTCACAGGACCCATGTGCTCTCAGTGCATTGAACTATGTTTTCTGTACCACTTGCTAAGTAACAACATGAAGGCTAAAGCTTATAAAGCTAAACCATCTTGTTATGGACTAAGTAATTTCTTCATGAAGGAATGCAACTAGGGTTCTAGACACAGGCAAGTAAATGGACTTCTGGATGCATTCACCAACTTTCTTCTCCTGTCATTTATTCTCCTCCCTCAGACTCTAGCCAGAAACCTATTTCCTGAAAATATCTGTATTTTTGTTTAGTGTTTTGGGTACATATTTACTGATGAACTGTTGAGGCTGGGGGAAATTAACACACAACCTCTGTTGGAATATGTCCGTATCATGAGGTCTCTACAACTAGGAGGCCTCTCACTTTCAGGCTATCTAATCCAGTCTTCAGTTCCTGTCTAAGTTTTTGCCATTGGTTCCTCCTTGCGGCTGACTTCATGCTGAGACATGGAGTCCTGTTGGTCTCCTGTGTTGTTGATGCAATTTTTTTCTTCTAATCCTGTGTTAGGCCAGATGATAGATGAGAACGTAAGTCACATCATGACCTCTGTATGGAGATGGCATCTGACTGTTGCTCTTCTGCAGTTGTCTAAATTCCTTCCTCCACTTTCTGGATCTGCAGTAATTCTGTATGATCTATGTTCCTCGGTAGCCTGTGCAATTGTCTTTTCCTTGCTTTCCATGGCTAGGTCAATAGCAATGGAGAATCTGGTTATCTTTATGGTCTCTTGAATTCCTTTGTGTCTTCCCAGGGCCAGCAGCTAACTGTACCTTGTGGGGTGCAGAGTCTCTGACGTCTGAGTGGCGAGAAGAAATACTGCTTACATAATGGCAGCGTGCATTGCAAGGAGGCTCAACCATGGTCTCGGTTCTCTTCAGTGTTGACTCTAATTGTCTAATACAGAGGCTGAACCTTCAGGAGAGATGTCTTGTACCGTTCAGACTCTTGTATACAAAAGGTATCTCTTGTATACCTCCCCATTTGGTATCAGTGCACTTTCAGTCCACGGTGGTTTAGTATCTGAGCATGGTGTGGAAGGTACACTTCTACATAACATAATTGCAGTTTCTTGGTGACAATTCTTGAGTGTCCTGCAGACAGTACATTTCCCCAGAAACAGTCTAATTCTGTATTGTGAATATGACATTAAAATGAGAAAAGCATGTTCCAGTCTTTTTCAAGAGTTGGGCTACAATTTCAAAAAGTTATCTTTGCTGGGGAAAGGAAGACCCTTTTCATACTTCTCACTGTTCTCTCCAAATTCAGACACTAAAGTAGTTTTATTTCACTAGCTTTTGTATATTTATCCATCTCATGATGGAAACTCTTAAGTCTGCTCACATTACTCTTTGCTCCACACTGTAGTCATCCTACACTTGGTAGGAGTGAATTTCTTTCTACGGCACTAGGTCTTAGCAGTCTAGTGAATTCTGGAGTGTAAGCTCTCTTCTTGATTTATTCTCATCAGCATTACGCTCACCATCCACAGAGGTCTACATATAGCACAAAAGCAGACTGTGAGATCCATCCAGCTAAATACAGATGTCTGCTATGCAGAGAGTTAATCCACATCTGAATTAGTCCCTTGAAGGTTATCTTACTGGAAAGAAACAGGAACTTTTACATCACAGTGCAATTCCTCTTAGAGTAGGCAGGTAAAATAGGTCAGATGAATCACTACTTAAAAGTGTCTATTTCTGACCACAGAATATAAATTGAGTCCTAGGTGACTTGCTCAGCTGCTGGCATCTGCATTGTAGAATGCATTTAAATGAGATGAAACTCTCTCCCTGAGCCTGTTTCAAGTATTGACTCTCCTAATCAGCTTTTTAGCTCTTACAGGACAGGAGACCTGGCGATGCCCACTAGCATGCTTTGAGCGCAACATGCAGTGATTTCCTTATGAAGCTTTCCAATTATTCGTCATCAACCCATACATCCTCCTGACCCCAAAATTAAATTGAGGAATATATTTTTCTTTAAAAAACACAGCAAATAACTAATTTTCTAAAAAAGCAAATCTTTCTATGTCTAAGAAATCCACCAGCAAATGGTTTAGCATGTTGGTTATTGGACAGCTTCAGCTGGGACCAGTCCTGCTTCTGAAGTTGGGGTCCCTTTGTAGAAGAAACGCAAGATTTCTGTGGCCAGAGTGATAAGTGGAAAGTCACTAGTTCTGTCACCACTAGCGTTACACAACAGCAAGTGCTGCTTACAGATGCAAAAACATGTCTCTTTTCTTCCCTAGATGAGCTTTGTGACCCTCTTTGGGTGACATGTCAAATTTCAGCTTGAACAGTTGAAGCTTGGCAGAGACTAAGCAACATAAAGTGGGATCTTTTCAGGGCAAGGGCTGGATAACATTAATAATAGACACTGCTACCAGCTCTTTTCTAGTTGCTCACTGACAAGGCTTTATTTCTGGTCTTTCCTATGCTTAATTTAAAATGAGAGATTCTTCATAATCCTTGGTGATTTTCTTGGATCAGTTAGATTGGTGTAGTTACACTGAAATATCATGAACAATATTTTTTTCATTAGAAGGAATACTTTCCTTCCTTAACTTGCAGTCATACTCTTAGCAATAGAGAGCCACAGGCAGACTCAATCCCTGTAATCTTAAACATGAAATTCCCAAGTTGTGGCTTTCCAGTTAAGGCTCTGAGCAGGTGAATCATCCTGAAGCACTGCAGCAGGACCTAAATGGTGCACAGAGTCTGCGTAAACCCTTTGAAGTACCCATGTCCTTTTCTCCTTATGGACCTAGGATCGATCGTTTTTTTCCTTCTTGGAGGTTGGGAAGAAAACAGTTTAGTCCCCAGTTCCTTTTCTGACTTTCAGCAACGCAATACCTCCAACCTCCGAATGTCTTTGAAAAATCCTTTGCTAATCCTGACTTTTTTTCATTTTGCAGCTGACTGATTTATAATAGTTTCAAAGGGAACTGAGCACCCCTCTATTATCAATCAAACCTCACCTCTTGCTAAATTGTAGAAAGACTATTCTAGCTGTACGGCTGTTACTCACCAGACACCACGTACCAGCAGAGAGATTAGAGGTCTTGAACTTTATGGAGAGCATTCTCATAGCACTCACTGAGTTATGTAGTGTTGCCACAAATTCCCCATGCATGATGATGAGAGTATGCTACACTTATACAGGACAGTGTTATTTTCAATCAAATTTGTGGTGGGCAGGGATTTGATAACATATTTTCATGCCAGTCTGTTACTTGCAACACCAAGTGTATCAGGCAGCTGGAAGAAGCTTCAGAAACTCAGGACTCCCAGACTAGCCAGTTTCCTCAAGTGACTGAGGGTGGGCTTCATCCTACTTCACTGTCATCTGAAAACCAGACATCAAGCCCAAAGTAGTTTGGGATGTTTTTTTATGGCAGGTGGGATGAACGTCCCTCTGAAGGTGCCTGTTTCTGTCTGCTGAATATGGAGGGGACCTAGACAACCACTTAGGTTAATTCCTAACATTTAGATGGCTGAAATCAGATGAGATGAATCCCAGGAACAAGGCAAGTAATGGACATGGCTTAAAATCCAGCATGTGTGTATCTCCAATAGATCGTACCCAACTGCTTTATCCTCACACCAGCTGGTGTGCTACAGACACCACAATTCAGCTTTTTTTGCTTGTACTTTTAATTGATTTGGTGTTGGTCCGTGTTAGAAAGCTGCAGAGAATTTGTAGTGCTGCACAACAACTGGGGAACAGGAAATGGCAATTAATGCTTTCCTAGTCCCTCCCTCGCAAATCCCTATGCGATATAACACAATACAATGCTGAAATGATACCATGGTTGCAGCAGAGTTCTGCATCTCCTGTAAGTGAGCTAAGATCAAAGAGACCTTACTGAAACAAAGGATTTTGACTATACTGAAAGAAAAAAGAATGCAATTACATCATTATGATACTTGCAAATCCATTTTTTTCCCATAGAAAGTATTAATCCATCAGAAAAGTGAGAAATTTAACTTGACATTTCACTTTAGAGTAAATAATTCTTTATTAAAATGCTAGAATTTTTTTGAGAAATAAAATTTCCAACTTCAAGCAGCCCGGATCCCGATATTTCATCCTGAAATCTTGTAGGTTGGCAACACAAATTGCGCGGGATTAATTGTTCACCATTTTATTCATATGCTTAACCCTACGCAGTCTCAAGTCCTGCAGCACTGTGTAAGGAGGGAGGCTCTCAGTCCAGTTTCTGAGAACTCACCGGTGGCTGTGGAGCAACTGGGCTCTGCCTGGGCTTTCTGCGTGACATCTGCCCTTGACAGGTGGAACCTGAATAACAAAGCTTATCCTAAACTTATACATTGCATTCAGATGTGAAAGCTTATTTTTGCTATGGGACAAATTCTGCTCACTTGTTCCAGTGGTGAATTTTGCTGCCTTCAAGGGGACTTGTCATCTGGAAAAAACACTGGAAAAAGACAGCCCTGGCCCAAGAGCAAACTGGTGCCCTCCTCTTCTCACCACTAAAAGTTGAGTTTTTGAAAGCAATCAAAGCAGGTTTCAATGACATTTGACTCTAAGTCTGTGTATGGTAAAACAAACCTGTAAAACTCCACTTGTCCCTGCTTCTCCCCTCTTGATTTACAAAGGTGGAAACTTTCAGGATGTCTTAGCTGTAGACAATAAAGCATTTTTCAAAAACACATTAAGAGTGTCAAAAACCACCTTTGAGATGAGTAACATCTTTTAAAGTAATGGGCTAAATCAAACCAAAACCTTTGCTGACATTTTGATTGCATTTGTGTTAGTTGGTATAATGAAAAATTAACTTTACACATAAAAAATTTATTGTAGCTTCTTTTATTGCCTAGGAAGGAAAGTTTAGTGTAGCCAACTGAACCATGCTTCTTCATGGGTTGTCACTTTATACACTTTATTATTGTAACTTATGGGGATGTTTGTAAGCAAAGGAGTGTTATTTATCCTGCAATACTCCCATTTGCTCACTCGTTATGCTCATCATGGCTCTATGTAATAAACTTCATAATATCACACATTAATGGGGTTATTTGAACTATAACTACTGTAAGTTAATGTGCAAATGCCTTGCAGTGTTCCCATGTTTACTTGCAATTTTGAAATAATCTTCAAGACGTGCTCTGAGTCTGGGAAGAATCACACACTTTAGTGCAATAATGTATGGGGAAATGTATAATTATTTAATAAATATAGAAGAATTGACATTAATGTCTGCGTATCATTGGGTGTGTCTATTCATTAAAATGATTGCTTGATACTTTTTTGTGGCGGATAAAACATATTTAGTGCCTTTTCACACAAATTGCTCTGACAAATACTTGCCCAAACCAGTGCAAAATTTGGAAATAGTTAGTATATTGTTGAAGTCTCCCTTGTTTTCCTAAGAGTTAGCAAAAATGAGAAGCAGCTAAACTGCAGTTACCCAAAGGCAGGAAATCTGGCGATTAACTTAATTATTGCTTATTATGTATTTTCTTTTGCATGCTGACCAGATCTATAGATCTATAAATCTCCTGCATGCTTTCTGCTTGAAGGTTCTTTTGAAACAAAGACTTGAGAACTTAGGAAGTAATTCCTAAGAAAGTAGGAAGAAACTGTTTTTTATAAGAAACTGTTATTTTCTGGTCAACTTAAAAGTACACTGAATATTTTTTCCTTCGTTCTCAAAACCAGAATGTGCATGTGTGATCAGTAATGTAGGAAGTATCTGAATATTGAAAACACACAGATTTTCTATTGCTTAATAGAAGCAATCAAACTTCCCACGATACCATGACTTTGTGCTGAAATGGATAAACTTCAACCTGACTTTTCTGATGATAATTATTTTAATTCATGAGTTTCACCCACCGCAACTGTTCTTTAAATAAATTTTCAGCCATCTAACAGAGAACAAACAGTGTGTATTAAAAAGTTGATCTGATGAAATTACATCACTTTTAAAAGCAGATGTTCCCATTATTCAAAAGAAGCCACTGATTTTTCAGAGTACTTCCTGATCCTCCTGAGAATGACAGCTAGTGATGAGGAAACCTCTTGGTAAAAGACAGTGATGTAAATTTGAAACACCATTTTACATGACAGATGATAGCTATTAATTTGTGAAGAGATGTGTGTGCTTTAGTGCATATGCCTATAAGTGAAAAGTCCAACATCAGAACAGCTCAAGCTTAAGTAAAGAAATAACTGGGTGGAGGGGATGCCTAGTGCACCTTGAAGGTCAACTCCTCTCAATTTTATGTGAGCTATCCCTGGCTTACCTGCTACCACCCTGCTTCAGATTTGGGTTCCCCCCCTTTCATTATAACAGATAAAAGGACAGGATCTTCTGTTTCAAAATGACCCTGAAAAGTTCAGACCAAAGCCCTTTCAAATTCCATTATCTGAGATGCAGAAATCCTCTATGAAATGCTGCCAAGCATTGCCATGGCAACATGATGTCACCCGGTGACAGAACAAGCATCGTAGCATTTAGCTGAGACCGTGTTACTTCCTCCATGAGCAAAAAGGTGATTTTGAAAGCGGGGACCCAGCTGGGCAAAGGAACATCTGCAATCTAAACATTTCCTCTCACCTTCGGGAGGAGAGAAACCGCTTTCACTTCTTGTCCCCAGACATGGGGCAGGGTTTAACTCACGCAGGCGGGAGATGCGCATTATCAAGAAGGGAGAGTGAACAGAGGATAAACCGTTATCAGTCAGTATAAGCCTTAAAGGCAAGCAAGAAAGGGAGTAGCTGGGAGTCTGACTCTGCAGACCGGCTGGTCCCCAGGGGTCACAAATAAGGCACACAGCCACTGCTCGGGGGCTCAGCCTGGGCAATGCGAGCCTGGCTCACCTGTCCTGTTGCACACAACATGATATTTTACTATATGTAGCTATTCGCATGCAATTCTGACATGCTTTAAATGCCGGCTTGTGCTATATCTTCGGGTGCCTGGTGGATTTTAGACCGAGGTTTAAACTTGTGAGGGTAGATCCCTGTTATGTGGGTCCACAGCTTTGCTACTGTGGGCCTCAGCCAAGAAAAGCCTCGCAGTCAATATGCTTTTCCTCCAAGCTTTTAATAACCTTTGGAGAAAGACAACAAGTACAGAAATTACCCATGGAATCTGCTATGGGATGAGCAAAAACAAGATATTTTGGCGTGGATTGGAGGTGAAGAAAACAGGAAAGGGGCTACTGGAAGTCTTGGCAATTAGAAGTCCCACATACAAGCAATTGCAGCATCCTCTGGAGAAGTTTAACTGTATTACACATACTTTTTCCTTTATTTTTTCCATGTGTTTCTGGCTTCTTCAGTGCCTCCAAATTCTGGAACCCAGAGAGGCTGCTCACATGTGTGAGGCAGAGCCAAAGCTGTGCTATGCTGCGCTGAGGATCTTTTGCAAATGTGCATGTCAAAGTTCTCACTAGTTTTAATCTGAGTTCACAGTCCTTGAGGCATCAGTGAAACTAACACCTCATAATGAAACCCGGGCAAAACTGCAAGGCAAATGTGATTTCAATATTTACAGCAAATCTCAAGCACGTTTCAAAGCTGTGAGCCAGCCCAGCTTTGTTGGGTTTTATTTGGATTTACACTGAGAACACTTGGAAAAGTTATATTTGGGATATTCATTTCTCCTGTTTTCTTCAACATAGGCTAGATTGTTCCGTTATCAGTTGTAGTATAAATAAGAAAATGTTTAAATGGAAAGGAACTGTAAAAATCACATTTAAGAACACTTGAAATCATGCAAGATTTTTAAGTATTCTTTCTTGTGCTGATATTCTTAAGGTTTTGCTTTTTCTAGAGAGATCTTAAAAGACAAAATAGAAATACATTTACTCTGGCCTTTCACCATCTTTGCTGATATGATGTGGGACGTACAATCTCTTCTCCTCTCCCATTGCTCTTCTCTGGTTGATTTAAAACCAACATAAGTTAGTTGTACATCTCCTCACACTGGGTGAAAACTACATCCTAGGTGTCTGAGTCCAACTCCTCACCATATCATTCCACATGATATCACATCACTCATCTCATAGACCTACTGAGCTCTATTTTAGACTACTACAGTGATTAGGAGACTTTTCCAGAATCTGATTTTTCTAATAATTAGCAATTGTCTCCTAATTTCAAGTCTATGTGTATTCACACTTTCCTGCTAAGTTCCATTGAGTTTTCTCATCAAGGCAGATGGAAGTCAAAACCTGCTCTATCCCTACTATTGACAATCTGTCTTGCCTGACTACCTCTATAACTACATGTTGATATGTAATTTTGCTGCTCTCCATTTTAGAGCAGCACATTTAAGACATCTCCCTTACCTCTCTAAGAAGTGTGGGTAATTCTATGCCTGTACTTCCGTGACAATTTTTTGCAGCAAAACTGAGCTGTTTGCCAGGGCATACTATAATTCCCCACCACGACCACCTGGGATGAAGTCAATGAATAGTAACGTGGGTTATCACGGTTTTTCACTTTGGAGTGCACTAATTTTCTTTGAAATCAATGATGATTACTCCTCACTTCTTGAGGATTTAGCTGAGACCAATTGCTGTTCAGCATGTCTCAAGTGCAGGTGTTGTATGAAGATACTGAACCTTGGATTCAGGCACCCACCTTTAACGACCCTTGCCTGGAAACACTTTCAATGGGGATCTGGTCCAGAAAGAGTACCTCTGATGGTGTATGTACTGCTGTGTTCAGTGACAGTGAAAAATGTGAAGGAATTGGGCAGCTGAGATAAGGAGTTGTTACCCTGTCCAGTTGATGCTAATGGTCTGCTGCAAGTCCTATTTCACTGGGCATGTTAACTGTTTAGCTGCAGTCATATTTCACAAGATTGTTGAGTTAACATTGCATGAATTATACACGGTTTATAAAATGATTATTTAATCAGTGGAAAATTAAGTTCATAGATGTTTTCCAAATCTGAACTAGGACATTCATCAGCAGAACTGCTAAATTTTTAATCAACTCTGCTGTGCTTGATGTAGCTATCATTCTAAATTGCCCTCTCTCTGCTGGTCCTCTTGTTGCAATATATATCTTAGCATTATCCGTTCTCATTGCTAATTGATTTTTTTCAGCTCAGATTTAAGGCAGAATGACCCGTCATTTGGTATTTTCATCAAAGGACAGTCTTACTTTTAACAGAAGAAGTGCTTTAAATATTAGGATGAGTGATTTCAAACGTTGTCCAAAGTTCCTCGGTTCCTTCGAACCACCAAATACTTAGAGGCATCTTTTAAAAGCAAACTTGTTGCAGAGGTATAAAGAGGAAGGATTTTTGCTTGTCTTGAAGTTGAGGAACAGTTTGAAACACTGGCCTGGATTTGTTTTGGGATTTGGTTGCTTAACTAATTTCTGGAAAAGGTCTAGATGAGAAGAAGCAATGAGCAGTACAGTTTCTCCAGGTATTTAACCATCTCCCACCCCATGTAAGAACTCAGTTGCAAACCCAATTTTTCCTGTTATGTAAAGACCTTTGGGAACTCTCTTTCATGAAAATAATGAGAAAAATATTTCCAAAGATGAGAAAAGCTCCAGAGAATTTACCCTGGGAATAACCTGAAAATCTAGATACTATGGCTTGTTAAAGCCATGCCAGGTAGGGGAGAGGGAGTAATGCCTTCTCAGCCCTGGTTTCTCACATCCCACTGAGCAAGCTTTTCAGGAGGGCCAGTACCAGAAGATGGGAAGCCTTTTCTGGTAGAGATGGATTCGTTCTGTCTCCTCAGTTGTACATGTGACCCAGTCTGCTCCTAAAGGAATTTGGGATGCATGCAGGAAGCCGAGAAATCTTGTCTTTACTCACCTGAACAAACACTTAGCTAAATCTCCTTGTAAGCACTATCTGTCTGCATAAGCATGTTATAAAGCTCACTATGCATTTTTAAGCATCGTAAATTTGCTCATCATCAGAATAGGGTTCACTCTTGTTTGGCACTTTAACCTATTACTTATTAGTTCTGAATGGCATGACTTGACATACTAGGATTGCAGTCTAAAGCTCAGAGTAATTTTTTAAGGACAGCCAGGCCTTGAATCTGGCAGTCAAGTTTAATGCAAGCTAGAGATATTTACATATGGTCATAATATAAATAAAAAAAACCCCAATTGTCCATGTGGCAAATTTTTTTGAATGTTGGGCTTCAAAATTTATCAAAGGTTGGTTACAAGCCTGTGTACCTCCATAGCCCTAAATGATGATAGAAATTGGATCTAAAATGTGGTATAAGATGAAGAGACTACTATAAATATATGCATATACATATAATAATGTTATTTATAGCAAAGACTTTGATGATTTCTTGATGTTCACCATGATAAAAGAGATGAATTCATTGACATGAGCTAATAACACAGTGTCAGCTCTATAGTTAGTTTGGCATTACCCAAAGAGAAAGGAAAAATATTCTTTAAAGTTCTAAAACACTGATTATCTAGCAGAGAAATGAGCCTACCCCTTCACGTGTTTTTCTGGAGTTTCCCTGTGCACTCTGAAAGTGCCCACGTGAAACTTGCCTAACAGTGTCTATTATTTCCAGAGCAATTTAAGAGGTGGATATTCAGGCTAGCATTCTTCAAAGTTACATGAAACCATCAATGACCATGCTAACTATTGTATTTATACACTTTCTTGGACCACTCCTGCCAGATCTTACTGTCCAAGTACCTGTAACTCTCTCTGATACCAATGCAGTCAGGGTGAGGGTGCTCCCCAGCACACACTGAAGTCTCAGTGACAGACGCATGCACATGTCTGCTGGAGGGAAGGTGTCCCAGTTGCCATCAAGAGGCTCCTGTAGCTTGTTGTGGCTACATCTATGCCCACACGCAGTTTCCCTCAGTGGAAAATGTGGACCCCAGGAGGATGGTGAGTGACAAGGACAGAGCTGGACATGGCCAGCACAGACAGCAGACCTCCACATGGAGCAGACCAATTTCATGTAGACTCAGCTGATAGCATTTGGCATCGAACTTGAATAGGATGGGGGTGACTCAGATAAGAATTAATGTGCAATTTAATAACCTCATTCCTGAATTATAGTCCTAGAAATGCTCCTAAAAACACATCAAAAATTGGCAGCTTTTTCACAGGCACCTTCAGCCCCCAGTGCCCTTCCTCACATACCGAGAACCTCCCTGGTCTTGTGAGGGGCAAGTACTGCGGCTGTGCACAGTATGCAAGTAAGAACAGGTGAGGTGCAAGAAGTCCTTGTATTTCCTATGGGTTGTTAGTCAGGGTTTGCATGGGACTCAGTATGTTGCATCTTCTGCATTATATCTCTCCTTATGCTGAGTTGTACTTGAGGAGCCAGGGACGTAACAGGTCTAATACCCTGAGGTGCCTGAGTCCTCTGTTGCCTCTGGTTCCAGCAATTTGGGCTGCATAATGCCTACATTTCCTCTAAATATTGACAGTGCAAACTCAAGTATATGTTTCATCCTAACACCATGTGAGGCTTTGGTTGTGTATGTGGTGCATGTATATGCATGCACTTGCAGAGAGCTTGGGTGACATACATCATGACTTAGGCCTCCCAGAGGCAGTTGCTGCTACGTCCCTGTCATGGCAGAAAAGCACTAGCTGCTTAGAAAGACAGGTACATTCACCTCCGTTGCTTCTTTTGTTCCACGTTTCAGATGTCCTCACCCTATGCCAAGGTACATTATATTGTGAAGATGTCTTTTTATCCAAATGTTTTACAGCTCATTTATAGTTTATTTTTCAAGTTTAAGGACACTTCCCCTGCCATTACCCTGCACCCTAGACGTGTCCAGTAACAAAAAAATCCAACAACTCAAACCACACAGACCAAGAAGCCAGTCTTACTGTAACACAGTGTTTAATTCCTCTGCTGTTTGGATTACATGGCACCTGGAGGCACTAGCAATGTTTCTCCAGTTTGCGCTGAAGAAAATGCCAGATTCTGCACCTAGGATGGAGTAATGCCGGGCACAAGTATAAATGGGGAGAGGAGTGGCTGGAGAGTAGCCCTGCAGAAAGGGATCTGGGGGTGCTGGTTGACAGCAGGCTCAATACGAGTCAGCGCGTGCCCTGGGCAGCCAAGAGGGCAAACCGCATCCTGGGGTGCATCA
>NW_008824806.1:5635881-5665183 GCF_000699105.1 Pygoscelis adeliae | reverse complement strand
CTGGAGTGCTGGGATGGAGGGCTGAAAATAATCCTATTCTATTCTATTCTATTCTATTCTATTCTATTCTATTCTATTCTATTCTATTCTATTCTATTCTATTCTATTCTATTCTATTCTATTCTATTCTATTCTATTCTATTCTATTCTATTCTATTCTATTCTATTCTATTCTATTCTATTCTATTCTATTCTATTCTTCTGTGTGTAGTTACAGAAGGGGCCAACAGAAAGTACAGTAGCAGTTAAGAGTTCCTGAGCAGCACAATATATTTGGGTAGAAACATGATATTCTGGAGGATAGAGATGCTGTGATGCATGTAAATTTTACTCTCATGTTCCATGGAGATGCTCTGTGCTCCACATGTTCTTCTATTTGTCCCCATTATCTTAAATTTTTGTATGTTTAATGTAACAAGATAGGGAAGAGATTCAATAGGACAATTGAAATCCTCTCCTGTATACATAATCCAGCATGTGTTTTGAAACAATTCTTCTCCAGCAATATATTTTGAATACCATGTTCATTTTATGAACATATTCCTTCACAGTTGTGTTATTCATTCGGCTAATATAAAACCAGTGAAAATAAGGACCAGATGCTCAGCTGGAATAAAATTTACACCAGCTGAAGATCTATCCAGAGTTACAATAACCTCCTATGGTGAAACACAGATGAAAGTGTCAAGCCACAAAATGTTATTTCCTATCACTCTGAAACCATGCAGAAAAATAAAGATCTGCATGGGTTCAATGGAGAATTATAAATAAACCTTCATTTATTCAAGATATTTCATGAACCATTTTTCATGTCCTGACAAATCTGAGATGATTTTTAAGTTTCTAACAGAACCATAATATTTTGAGGTTTTGTAAAAAAATTTTTGCCTTGTTTTTTTTCAGATAATGGTCCAAGATTAATTTCACTGATTCTTAACCACTTCCCTACAGTTTGAGTTTATTCTGCATGCAGACACAGAAAATATATGTATGTATGGCATATATATATATGACAAATACTGCTTATTCACACTGCACATCTAAGATCAGATGCGCCCAAACTATGAAAAGGTTTTCAAATGAAATAGCTTAATCACTTCCATACTCTGCAGGTCTATTTTTGTCAATAATAGTAGCCTCTGGTTTGCACATGTATTTATTTAATGTTCCTTAAATTGCCAATTGTATTGCTGATTTTCTTTTCATGGTAATAACCCAGTTCTTTCAGACTCTTTGTATTAGGTTCTCATCAGGGTTGTTGTCTTCTGTGTTGTGGGGGGAGGTATCTTCTTCCTTTTCTCCAGGAGGTTGCATTCATCAAGCTGGAAAGCAGGCAGTTATTCTAGAGATTTTAAATTTTTACAATTTTTACAATTAAGCCCCACTCCTGAGAAGACTTATCCATGTTCCTTTCTTTAAACACATGATCTGTCCCACCGAGCCCAGAGGATTAGCACTAAGCACATGTCTAAATCTTAGCAGTTTCAGAACCTAAATAGCATTTGCTTTTTTATATTTCTGAACCTAAAGGAATTGATCTGGTGATAATTAGACACTAAGCAGTTGGTTTCAAAGTGCACTGTCGATTACAGGAGGATTCAACCTGGGGCAAAGTTCTGAGTTGGGACTTACAAAGTCTGGGTCAAGACCTGGCTCTTCCACAGTCTCATGCAATAGCTTTGAATAAATCACTGAGGTTCAGATACCCAACGTCCTTCAGCTTCCTAATTCCCTGGTTTGAAATTTCTCAGATTTAGGTGCCTCGGTGTTCTTGCATAGGTAGACAAAAAATCTTGCAATCAGGTGATTTCAGTAAGGCATAGTGCTACTCCCATAAAGAATGAAATTGTAAATGCCCCCATCTGTCCATGGTGTTAGCATGCATGTACCCATGCCTCAGTTCCTTACGTGTTTTAAAAAAAAACCAAAGCTGGATCCAGGCAGATCTTGAGTCTTCCAGGGTAGGGCTCACTGCTTTTACATTTAAAGGTGTTTGCCATGTCAGTCTTTTCACTGGTGGCACTGATTACAATTTAGTCTAGCCATTAGGTGCTCTGGTCATGCAAATTAAGAATAAAAATATAGATGAATAATGTTGAAATCAGTGTTTAGCTACTCTTTAAACATGTGCTTGTAAGTTTGTAGAAGCTGTACTCTATATCTGTCTACATTCATATATATTCAGCCGTACTGGGCTAATTATACCATTTGTATTCCAGAGAATTATGGGAGACTACAGCAAAGTTTTCTGCGTTCTCCTCACATACCTCTTCAGCCGAACATGAGTCAGAGCTGCACTGCTTATTACAATATTATTAGCATAAGTTGCTTTAGTAAAGTAGTAAATAATTCATAAGGAAATCTGCAAAAGCAAATATGTTTGCCTTTTCCCCCACTTTCATTGGGTTTGAAGAGAATTGTTCACTTTCTTCAAATATTTGGTTTAAAAATGTAGTAACAGTACATTGCTTTCCACTCCAGCTGCCCTGTGTTTTTTTTCTTTTCCAAGTAAAACATTGGAGAACTTTGTGCCATAGTGAAAACAAGGAAAGTGTACGCACAACTGAGGTTTTTAATCTGTTCTTAAAAGGCAGCAGGGCACATAAGATAGAGTGGATCTCAGCTTGCAAGTACCTGGGCCCAGGTCTGCAAGGTGTTTAAAGAGCTAATTTCCACTGAAGTTTCATCATATGCCTGCACATTGGTTTAAATAAAAACAGCGCTGTGACACCTATGCTGCAGTCGCACAAAGTGGTGAAAGTCAGGGAGCAAATCCCCATTGTAGTGGCACTATAGAAATTAAAGGGAGACACTGTTCACCAGAGCATTTACAGTTTTATCCTATTTCTTTTAGTCTAATTTCTGTTGGTACCTAGTATTCCAGGCAGGCACACTGCTATGGAATAAACCCCGAAATGTCAATTTAGAAGAGGTGTGGATCCTCTAATGGAAGAATAGCTTCTCTTTTTTATAGAGTTTCAAAAGGTTATAGTCTTTCCAAAGAGTAGGGATGCCTCCAGACCACTGAGTTTGACAACCTAACATATGCCCAGACTGCCTGCAAGCCCCACACAGCATGTCATCCTTCTGGGAAGGAAGAAGCAAGCGGCACAAGCAAACCTTAAGCAAGCACAGTATGAGCAGATGGTGTTAATTCCAAAGTCAACTCATGCACCTAAATTCGGTCCATCTCAGGAGGGGCAAACACACGAGATGGTTGTCTGAGTTTGAACTGTCATTTCCTAGAGCTGGTTCATCCAAACAGGGATGAACCTTTGAGTTTTCATTTGAAATGTCAAGTTCAACTAAACCAGGGTTAAAGCCTGCCACAACTGAATTCAGGTCAAAGCTAGAAAATGAATTTGTTCTGCCAATGAGACAGCCAGTTTCAGATTGATTTTACATACCAAATCCTCACAGACAACAGAAACATCAAGAATTTGAGGGGAGAAGGAAAAAAAAAAGTTAGCACTTTAAAAGACTTGTGTTCATATTCCACCTGAGAGGAGAGCAAACTTCTAAATGTTACTAAAGCAAAAATAGCTCACGGGAGAGCATTTCTTAACCAAAGAGAATATTTCTATAATGTGGGGGGTTTAAAAGTTGCCAAGGAGGCCAATAGTGAAGGGACAACTCAACTCCTCTGATTTTAGCAGTTGAGAAGGTAAGCCCAGCCTAGGCTGGGTGTCCAAGCTCCCATGATGATGAACGGGGGAAAGAAAGTGTCTCCAGAGGCAATCCACCCCACCTGAGACATGACTTTGGCTGGACCCACTCCTCCTCATAAAGTTTCTGTCTCATTCTGCTGACTCTGGAAGGGAACCAGAGTACTGTCTTGCTTGAGGACTTAGTTTTTACATGGCTAAAACAAAGATAAAGTATTTTTTTACCCTGAGTGGAAGCTTTATATCCTAATTAATAAACCAGGATTTTTAAAATACAGTTTCCTTCTGCTATGTTCTCAGCCAAAGCCCCGTGTGTATCTGAGCTGAACTTCACAGCTTGAAATCTTTGACAACTTCTTCCATTGTAAGTTTGTACAGCACCAAGCACACTGCTATCAGACAAATAAAAAGAATAATAAAACTCAATCATGCTTGTATATATAGAAGGCCAATCAATGTAAACACAGGGTTTCTCTAAACAGGAGAAAAGCGGAAGCCAGATGGCATGAAATCATTCATAGCTGTTTCATAAACTTTTTCTGCAATCAAATCTAATTGAAATAACACTAGATTGTAGGCTTTAGCAGGTGGGCAGCACACACAGCTGTTTCTGCTAGATGATTTCCAAAGAATACATACATAAAACATTTCACAGGGACTGACATGAGGGAAAAAAGGTTAGCCCAGATGGAATGCTCTCTTCCAGGCTTTATTTCACTGACAGATTTCTGAAGCCTGCCTCTTTAAAAATATGTGAAGTGTTTTTCTGGTATTGTTGAACCAATTAGAGTCATATACAATGTGGTTGGGAGTTATGGCCTGGTGATGCAGTGTCTTCAACACCAATTCGTATTTCAAGGCAAGGCAGAGCAGAGAGGGACCTCCTAGTGTCCAGTTTATTGCTTTGCAGTGAGGTAGGAGAAATTTAACCGAATCACCTCTGAGAGATATTTCTGTTTCATAGTAATTCCCCAAGGAAAGATTCCACCAGTTTCCTCAGTAGTTTATTCCAGACTTTCCCTGCACTAATAGCTAGATATTTTCATAACTTTTAATACAGTTAAGCTAATGACCACACATGGTCAAGGAGAGGAAACAGTTGATGTCTTTTTCCATTTTAATCTTTTACATATTGAAGGATTTATCATGTCCTCTCTCCTCCTTCTGCCCTTTTCTGCAGACAGATATCCCATGGCAAAACTCCTGAAGGCTCACAGATGAGCTGCAAGAACTATGTGGGTCTTCCCAGAGAGGTCCAGCATCCGAGGTGGGTTTGGCAGGGTTTCCTGTGGCTGACCAGAAAGCTAATTCAACAGTTTTACTTTGAACTTTTGTTTGAATTAGAAATTAAGACTCAAAATAAAACATGGAGAAAGGAAGGAGAAATGGGAAAGACCAAATTATGTGGATCTAATGAGAGCCTATAGGAAGGACAGTGAACTGAAACACACTGTGTAGGTCCACTACCTACTGCCTTCTGGCTAGATGACATAGTAAAGCTCCTACTCTTCATGATCTTTAGATAAATATACTACATAAAGATCAACACGGTCTTTTCTATTACTATTTGTATCAGAATCTGTGCTTTTAACACTTAAATCTAAAGGGTCAGAAGCTGCCACTGTCTCAGTAAGAGCAATCCAGAAGTGATGGCATAAGTGAACTCTGGTTTCTCTTCAGATTGTGTAAATCTTTTGCCTTTTACTAAAGATTTCTGTGGAGAGGAACAATTTATTTATAGCAGCCTTCCAGTACTTAAAGGGGGCCTACAGGAAAGATGGGGAAGGACTCTTTATCAAGGAGTCTAGTGAAAGGACGAGGGGTAACGGTTTTAAACTGAAAGAAGGTAGATTTAGTTTATATATAAGGAAGAAATTCTTTACTGTGAGGGTGGTGAGACACTGGAAGAAGTTGCCCAGAGAAGTTGTAGATGCCCCCTACCTGGAAGTGTTCAAAGCCAGGTTGGATGAGGCTATGAGCCACCTGATCTAGTGGAAGGTGTCCCTGCCCATGGCAGGGGGGTTGGACCTAGATGATCTTTAAAGTCCCTTCCAGCCCAAACCACTGTGTGATTCTATGATTCTATCATTCTAACAACAGAATTACATGCAAACTATGCTATTTAATAATGATGATCTCTTGGACTGCAGGACTATGTGGATACTCCTTTGAAAATGTTCTGAGGTTAATGGCAGCCAGTCTCCCCCCCTGCCCCCAGTATATTAGAAAAATAATATATACTAATAGTATATTAGTGAGGCCAGGAGTAGAGGAGGGGAGAGAAAACATCATTATGTCACTACACAAAATCCTAGTTTTAAATGCTAAGCATGATTGTGGCCACCCCACTTCAGAAAGCAAAAGGTACAATGAAGGGCAGCAAGGAAGATCAGAGGTTTGAAATGGGTTCTGTCCAAAGAGATATTAAACAGAATAACACTTTCCAGCACAGAAAAAAAAAGAGTCTGTGGTTTATAAAATAATAAATGGCAAAGAGGAAGGAAGGGAATGATGGCTATTATATCTCATAAGACAAGAACATGGGGGCACCAAATGAAACTGTCAGACTGCAGGCTTTACACAAAAAGTACTTCACATAATCCCTAGCTTGAAATGCCATTGCCACAGGATGCTTTGGAAGCCAAAATTATAAATGGGTTCAAGAAACAGCTAGAGAAACTCATGGAGTAAATATCTGCTGTGGGGTGGGTCAGGAAGTTCTGACCCGCAGAGGCATCCCAGGGAGGTGCCACCCTGGGCTTACCCTGCTCTCAGGGTCCTTAGGGTTGTTTTGCAGCTGCTGTCAGAGACCGGGCATGGTGCCACACAGCCCCTTGCTCCTTCTCGTGCGGTTGCAGATACAGCCTTTGGGTTACTTCAGAAACCAGGTACAGTTCTCAAGTGAAAAACCACTCTCCTCAGAGAGAGAGCAGGAAGAAATCAGCAGTAGCCCCAAGTGGTGGGAGCAACAGTTTGCAAAATGCAGTGAGAATCAGCCCTGGGGTGATATGACTCTGCAAGAAATAAATGTGTGTGAAGCAAATGCTTTTAAAAGCACCCATCTCAGCTCTTCGACAGAGAAAACAGGAACACTCAGAAAGAATCAGTGACAAAAGATCCAAAAGAGGCAGTTGATTCCCTGCAGGGGAGAAAACAAAGTGTTTACAAAGATGCAGAACAGTAAATCATCAAAGTGTTCTTTTGAAAATATTTCAAATGTAATGCTCATTCCTACATTTATATGGGAGGCACAATAAAGAGAGAAAAAAGATACAGCTCTTGCCTTTAAGGGCATTTGGACTAAAGCAGGTGTAGCATGTCAAGTAAGAACAATAGCAAAACAACAAAGAGGAAAAAAGGAAGGACTGCAGGAGAAGTGGGGGCACAAGGATTATATATAAGTTTATATGATTGTTTTGGATTACTGGGAAAAATCTTTATCAGCTTGTTTATTGACTTGTTCTCTGTCTCTTTACTTGCCTTAAACTGAAGTAGTTATTTCAGGCTGCTGAAGGTGTCTATTCTGAGTGCGGTCTCATGAAGGTTGGTTATGGGAAGGGGTTTGTGGGAGGCAAAGGAGTGAAGACAGAAGGAGACATGAAGATAAAGAACAATAGATGCAGAAACACGGGGGACCTGGTGCAGATCCTAGCATTACTTTTAATAATAGCTGGCTCTCATATAGAGCTTTTCAAGCATAGATTTTGAAGTGTTTTAAATTGAAGTCTGAATCATTTTCTTCAAATTATAACAGGACAAATGAAATGCTCAAGGTCACTCAGCAGAAAAAAATGCACTGTAGCAATGCAGAGGATTCACAGCCCCTGAATGCTAGTGCCATGCTGCCCACGAGCCACGCTGCCCCTCCGTCAGCTTGGACTGTCACCTGCAACACAGAGGTGACATATTAGAAGTTAATTTATCAGCTGCTCTCTCTATAAATGATATGCTGAAATACCATATCAGCCCATTTGTAGGGAGAACTGACCTTGGTGGGAACACATGCACCAGACAGGGATTACTGGGGCAATGAAGAAGGTTTAAGCTCTCTTCTCCTCCTTATTATGAGTACCTGATGTAAAATGGTACCCAGACACGTAACAGTCTCAGCTAGATGGGAGACATATTAAGAAAGACATGCCTGTTCAGGGCCACAGCCAGGCCACTTTCAAGGCCAGATACACGGTCTCTTCAAATAATGGTTTGCAATACACCCCAAGAGGAGAGGTGATCCCCAAAGTCCAGAGGTTTACTGGCATGCTTGGATGTAAGGGAGAGCAGAAAGTGCCATGCTCATGGATCATCTGAAAAGTGCTCTCTCAGTGTTGTAGATGTGCCAGCATGTTGATACATATGACACTTTTTTTGACATTTGAAATGCACAAATTCCACTGACTCCCAAACCATAAAGAATGGCTTTTGACATGCAACTGTTCATAGAATCATAGAATCATAGAATATCTCAACTTGGAAGGGACCTATAACTGTTGTTTGAATTATTCCAAGTGTTAGTGTTCTAATTACACGTTAGTTTGTATGATGAGCAAGAAACAGTTTAATTACACACAGTACACAGTAGCATTCTTTTTAAAAAAAAAACCCAATTCTTTATCACAGGTGAAGTTCAAGAAATCTTTTCAAATAATGATAAAAAATCTGTGATGACAGTACTGAATTGTGATCACAAATAGAGATGTTATTTATTTAACCAACCAGCTAATATTACTGGTCTTTTATTTGCCCTTCCTTCCAACTAACACAATTACATTACATCTCAAAATGTAACATCTTCAAAGAAGAAATGATGGTTTTCTGTGGCTGGACCATGTACATTTATGGTAATAGTATTACCTTAATTCATTGCCATACTACAATGGAATTTCTGCTTGCCTGGTTCATCGTAAACCCCACTCAACAGCTGCGTTGCAGAAGTAGTCACACGTGAATCTGCAGTTGCTGTCTCCCAGCACTGCCTTGCCTTCCATACCTTAGAAGATGTTCCTGTTTGTTTTTTAGAATGAAATCTTGCCTATATTATATCTACCAACTCAAAATTAGCCCAGCATCATTCACATGAATAGATCTACAACTAGTAGCAAGCATTACTGAAGGTACATTGCTCATACAAAAAAAAAAGATTTAATGGTCTAAAGGTCACTGTAACAATTTTAATGTTTATATCTTTTTTGCTGCTAGTCTTATCATGGAGCAGTTTAGAGGGGATCTTTTTATAAATGTGAAATTTTAATGGCTTGAAAGATTTTGGATTATATTTGCTTTGACGTCTTGAACTGGTGGTAGGAATTTTCTCTGCTGAGCTAATTATCGCATGAAATTGTTTTGAGCTACTGTATATCATCATCACCATCATGATTCACTGCTAATCAGAAAACAAGTGGCTACAGCACCGTACTGCAGACATGAAATGGACAAACTGTAGTACACCTATTGTATGGAGCAACAATTATTTTCCCTCTTTGTGCTTATCGCAAGGTAACTCTAATGTGTTGGCTAATGAAATCCACCCCAGCTGTGCATGATAATTACATGGTTCAGGCTCCACATCAGCTAATCAAATGGTTTCTTCAGTTCAACTTTAAAATGATTCAGACCCTAACTCACTGAAGTATTTGCCCAAAATCAGGTTTATTCAGTGGCCAGTGGAACCATCTTCACTTGCTTAAATGGATGGCTGAATATATACAGGATCATTCACATACTTTTAGGCAGGTTCTGGCACTATTTTGATGAATAAAGATCATATCGTGGAAACCAATTGCTGTATTTGGAATTAATGTATTGATTTCTGCTAGAAATTATTATTTAATATATAGTGTCAGTAACACAAGACTGTATTTCAGCACATGCAACATATAATCTAAAAAGAAAGAAATCCAGTAAATTAACTCCCTAGAGCTAATATTCAGTAAACCATCCCGTATATACATATTTCCAGTCAATAACCATTTTTTTCTCTAAAATCTATGGATTATTGTATCCTTCTAGTTTCTTGTTTTAATGTTTTGTTTTCAGCAAAAGCTCTCTCTCTGCAAGAAAACACAGGAATAATGCGTATCCGTGCATCAGCCATTTAGCTGTTAACAAACAGAGATAATGGCCATTGGGAATGTAAAAGCTAGACTACTTGGCTGCTCTGACAAATGAAATCCAGGAGTAATGAGTCACACTAGATGTGATCCTTTAAAAAGAAACATTGGCAAACTCTCAGATTTTAAAATAACTTTGCTGAGATCAAGTGGAGCTGTCTTCAGCCATGATGAAAAAGCTAAAAATGAGTATCTGACTGTGCAGATAATTCCAGCAGCTTGGCAGCATTCATTTGCGAAGCATCCTGGCCTGATAAGATGCTCGTACTGATGCTAATGCAAACTGGATGGTGCGGATACATATTGCATAATCGCTGCATACATGGCACCTTCATTCACATACTGCCGTCTGCAGTTATCAGCTTAGAGAGATGATAATGTGCATGCCTGCGAGCCAGCCTCTGGTCCAGGTTTTGTTTTGCTCTGCATTGCTAGGTAGACTGCAGAGTGCTCGCTTTCCTGAGCAAGGAAGGCAAAGCACATCTTCCCCTGCAATTTTAGCTGTACCATCTTAGCAATCAAAGGGAAGAGTGCAAGTGTGTCACTCACCAGTAATGGTTGAGGTGGATCCTCTTCAGAATATGAAAAATACACAGGCCTTGAGCTGGATTTGCAAGATCTATTACTACTGATATTAACTCAAAAATCACCTATGTGTTTTGGCTTTTTGTGGTAATGTGCAGTTTGCATCCCTTAGTCAGAAGTAAAAGGCAGATTTTCACCGAGCTTTGCATCCTTGCTCCAGCTGAACGTGAACTAAACCCATCCACTGCTCTGGAATTTTTGAAACTTTTATCTGGTGCTGTTGCTGAAGGAAATGCTATTTTTCGTTTCTCTGCACCTCATGACAGCCCATCTCCAAGCTGTTTGTGATTCAGATACATCTAAAATAAAAATTAGAATAATATAATATTTCTCATCAGCCTGCAAAAATAGTGCATGCAGAAGTTCACTGCCAGAGAAAGGCCTGCTTAACAAGAAAATCTCAAAGAAACAAAGTTCAGGGCTGTAGGAAAAAAGTCTACCTGTCATGCCATATATCTTTTAGGCTTTGAGGAACCACACATTAATCAGTAGAAGCAAAGCAGTGAGCAGAATCAAACAAGGTGAAAAATCCCAGACACATTCCAGTTTTGTCACAGTGGATTTCTTACAGAGATCTCTTCAGGCAGACTTTCTTTTGACTCCTAACTAAATGATCATTGCTAGATGAAATCAAAGTTTGCACTTCAGTGCTCTGCTTCACCAGCATACAATGCAAACCACTAACACCGCTGACTGAAATAATTTTATTAAGCAGCAGAGAATTTTTTAAATGCTTAAATTAGAATTGCAGCTGTCCATATTTTTTCAGTATTATATGATTTTTTTTTTTTTTTTTGTAGCAGTAAAGAAATTCTAGGCATACAACAGTGCTGGTCAGTGTTCTGTAAAATACTGGTATTTCACAGATACGTCACACTACAGAAATGGATTTGGGAAACACAGAACAAATGATGTATAAAATGCAAAGCAGAAATGTCACTGATCACTGATATAACTATTATATTCAGGAGCAGGCAAAAATTCAGTTTTACTGTCAGGCAAGTTTGCTATACTTCCAGTTTATCTAGGCTACTTGTGCTTTCTCAGCAGAAAATTCACATTAAATAACATTAAGCAGAGAAGAAGAGACTACACAATAGTGGAGTCTGTGTGAAGGTTTTATCACTGGGAGATTGGGTTGCCTGAGTTATTAATTCGTTGGTATATGGCAGATATTTCAAAGGGAAGCAAAAGAAAGCATAAGCAGTATTCTTAAAATGATCTTGCATTGTTTCTTTGCACACATTTCTCTAGATTCCTTTCTAATGATGAGACCAGATGCACTGATTACAAGGGAAGGAAGACTTCATAATCAGTGCATTAACCTCTGGATGTTGTCTGTAAAGGATCTGATTCAACCCTGCTGAAATCAATAGAAGCCTCTCTTTTGATTTCATAGATTTCTAGATTTCATCCTAATTTATTAAAAATGTTTTTAAAATGTAATTGTTTAGGACATTACACAACTAGAAAGAGCTCTCTGCATGCTTTTGTAAAGCCAGGAATGACCCATCTGCATAAGTATAAAGATAGCAGTATGATCACCAGCTATCGGAGTGAACATTTAAAGGCAGATCAGGAATGGAGTATCTCCTATCCCTCTACTTGAGATGCTACCTGTTGCCCTCAGGGGGAAGAAGGGAGAGGGGATATATTTCCATAATGAGCATTCTTTTCTCTGTAGGGTCCTTGCTGGGTACAGATACCTTTTGGTAACTGAACTTGCTCAGCTGGTTAGAATGAGAGAAACAACCCTGGGGAAACCGATAAGCAGACTGACAGCACAGTGAAGGTGAAATGGCCAAAAGTGGAAATTTATCAAAAGTACATGCAGTTTTTCACATGGCTTTATAATTTATTGGGAAAAAAATGGATAGCACCATCCTGTGATATGTCAGGCACATGTCGTATGAGATAGTTCTCTTGTTTTGGTTGACAGTTTGTTGGAAATGGTGATAGATCATTGTGTCTTAAGCACAGAAAAATTAAAAGTCAAGTGTAGGGTTATCTCAGCTGATGGAATACACACATGGTGAGATATGAAGACAAACTTGGACTTACAGGAAATAAGAACAGAAAATAACTGAAAGAGTCATTCAGTCATTCCTCTACTCTGAGATTGGATGAGCTATTCTTATGCCATTCCTAAATGTCTAAATGCCATTTAGACATTTGCCTAAATCACTCTCAGAGATTTCTCAAGTAGGGTTTCAAACACTATCCTGGAGTCTCTACTCCACTGCTTCATTATCCTTCTTGCTGGAAAGATTTTCCTTACGTCCAACCTGTATTTGCCTCACCGTAATTTAAAAGCATTTGTTCTTATTTGACAGGCAGACAAGGGAAAACCTCATTCCCTTCCTCATCTAAGCTGTCTGTTATTTAAAATTCCAGTATTTGGACCAAAAATATCCAGCACCTTCATTTTCCCCAGATGTCCCTTCTTAATCTTCATCATTCTCATTGCTGTTCTTTGGTCTCTCTCCAGCTACTCTATATCTTTCCTGTGCTCTATCACCCAAGCTGGCCACAGGACACATACAGAAGACATAACCTCACTCAGAAATCTTACTGTTACAACAGAAGAGCTACTTAATGAGTAAGCACACACATATTTGTTTGTCTTTTTTGCAGCCAGTGGTATTTTTTTTGTCACTCATTTTTAAACCCGAGTTCCTTTCTGCACATCTGCTGCATTACCCTCCAGCTTTTGTGTGGTTTACTGTTCCTGCAGAAAGGCAGAGCTTTGCATTTTTTAGCTTATTGAATTACATTCTATTTTTCCAGACTATTTCTCCAATTTATCAACACTGTTGTAATTCTAATCCTGTCTTGTCATACATATATTGCCCAGCTGGTGCTCTCTGTGAACTTAATATATGTGTTCTTCATCCTGTCTTGAAAATCACAAACAAAAGCATTGCACAGCACTCAGGATAATTCCTGTAAACACCCACTCAATCCATCCCTCTAATTTAATCAGGAATTAGTGACACCTACTCTTTTAATACACTTGTCTCCAATGAGTAATGCACTCACCTAATAATACTTTTCATATAGTCCATGTTTCCTAACCTTGCACATGAGAGTCCAGAGGTGTACTGAAGTCTAGATATATGACATCTACCAATTTTCTTCCTATCCACAAGGCCTGTTATCCTGTCATTGTACAATCATTCCTTTAATTGTCAAAGTTCATGTTTCATAGCAGAAAATGTATGTGACTAAAATTCAGTTCTGAGATAGCCTGTAGAATGGCACTACAGGAGAAAGAGGTAGCACAGCAAGGGTCTTTGTTGTCTAAGTCCATGTTGCACTCCACTGTAGGCATACTTTCAGAATAATTTCAGGCACTGAGTTATATTGTCTTGATGGTGTCCCTCCTTCTCACTCTTGAGTTATGTTAGATAAATAACCACACACCTCTACAAGTAATGATGGTGGAGTAGAAGTTACACTGGTTGAAAGTAGGTTAATATGCCACCACCAGTGCTGTTCTACCTTTTGTTGGTGGTAAAGGTATCCTTGATTTTTCTTAATGTTACTCTATGAGAGAGAATATCTGGAAGTCAGCAATAGGACTGTCATTGCTGGTTATTGTACCACCAGTGTGGCATCTCTGAATAGATATATTAAATATCCTCTTTTATTTTCCCCAGGGTAATATAGCTGAAAACAATTTTTTATATATCAGCTGTTGACTCTTGTGGGAATACGGCAAGCACTGGTAGATTTTAGCATTCAGTGTGCCGAGCTGAGAAGTGAATTTATGCTGGTGAATTTATACTGTAAAGATTCAAAGAAGTGAGACATTACTCACTCTTAGTTTGGGCCAGTAATATTAGACTATTATTCAAAAAAGGGAAAAACATATGTCTAAGCTGGTGTATCATGACAAATTAGAAGGCAGGGAGTGTGTTTGGGAGTGCTTGTTATTCTTCCTTCTAGCCAGTTTCAAAGTCTTCGTACTTTACTGTAAGGATCACAATCAAACTTTACTCCTCTCAATTCTTTCCCAAATGACTCTTCTCTGCAGAAATACAAGATAACATTTTTCAGTTTTGTTTTGGGCTGACAAGTTCCTTTCACTCTTGACAACTGATGGCACATATAACAACAACAAATCTCTAAAACAGTTCTCTCACGCTCACTGTTTTGCTGACCAGCCCTTGAGGAATACAGAAGAATCAAGAATACAAAGTGGTTTGGCGACATAGCAGCAACCTTGGATCAATTTGCTTCTGAGCCTGTTTTACAACGTGCCCCTTGTGGGGGTTACAACAGGCCCTGTGATACCAGGACAGAGTCTCTCCAGACCTAATATTTAATTTACACAGGGTGTCCGGTCTGCATGGACCTTGGAAAACAGACGTATCACAGAAAGGGAGACTTTGATGTCAGTGTCCCTCCAGGGTAACAAAAGGAACATGAAGAATTCCAGCTATGATCTGGAGAACCCTACCGAGAGGAAATAGTGAAAAATAATTAATAAGTCCTCTTGTGCCTAGAGTTCCCTTTCATACATATTTAAAATGTTATTTATGGCTCCATCCTCTCTGACTGCTGTATTTATTTGCACTGGGTCTTTCAGCTGGCACTGTTTGCTATCTTGCTTAAGGTTATATCAACAGTCTGAAAGAGGAATGCATGCCAGTAAGTGTCAACAGTCTTGGCAACATATTCAGGTTTCCTTAGGATCAAGTCATCCCACAAACTTTAGTTGCTATTACTTCAGGCAAAGTTTAAAGAGATCTGCCACTGCACTAAAAAAGGCTCTAACATAGAACCAAATGACATTGCCAGAAATGTTGTTGAAAGCAGAAAATGAAAGATTATGCTCTGGGGTATATCCTCCTTGTTAAAGATGGAGAACACCTGAAGTGAGGATATTTATTTTTGGTGAAAAAGGACCGTAGGCTTCTCGGTTAAAAATTCAGCACACCTTACCTTCTCAGCCTGCAGCCTGTTAAGAGTTCTGGGTAGTGTAGTCCAAAGGGCCAATGTCTGGACTAACTTTAGATCTCCTCGCAGACACCATTGGAAACATTACTGACAGAAAACTCCCATGTGAAGAGGGTGAAAGAGAAGGTGCATCCTGTGTAGCAGCTGTTGGGTATGGCAGAAAATTCTGCCGGCTTGTACAGACAAAAGTAGTACAAGACCCCGTGTAGAATACAATAGGTATAAAAACTCATTCAAGTTTCTTTTTGATGTGTAACCCAGAATGCAAACAAGGATTGATGTTTGCAATCACTTTTAAAAAATCACCGATGTAGATAAGTAATAATAAGTGAAATTTTAAAGAAGAGTTAAGAAAAACATCTTTTCCTGACATCTGTTACTTCCCACATTAAAGATGTTTTTAAAGATTTGAATGGTTTTCATAGTGCCTTTTACAAGAGCCAAGACAAACATTATTATGTAACCTCAGTTAAAATCCTCTGATCCTCAGGTAACTTCAGATTGCTCATGAACATAAATCACAAATGTTTGCAACAAAGATACCATTACCAACCTTTACTATAAGTTTTGTTTCATGATGCATCAGTGGCCTCAGATTTTTTTAAGTGCCAACAAAGTAGTTTAAAGAACGGTGGCTCTGTCATTTTATATTAAATATCTGCAACAGGTTTAGCAGCTGAAACTCATGGGATTATCCAGCTTTACGAACCCTGCTGAGTAAGCTGAACTAGAAGAGAGCTTTGTTTCTGATGGAAAAGGTGCCACCGTGGCCTGGCAAATCAAACACATTAGGATTTACGTTCCTGCCTCTAAGCTAAATGGTCACTTGCTGCACTACATAAACAGCAAGGAAAATACTCTTTTGGCAGATGCCCTGACCTGCATGAGTGGAAGCCTACATAAAAGCTTCTGAGAAAGGCCCGATTAAAGCTGATCACAGAGAAATTTTCCCTTGGAGACTGTTGGTGTCAGCAGTTTTGGATAATCTCTGTCATATTAGTGGCATTTGTATTGTATTAGTGATTTACATAGTTTAATACAACATTAAAAACACTAGCACAATGTGAGTGGCTAACGTTCTACATCTGATAGCTCTATCCTGCAACAGACTTTTAAAAACCACTAGTAGAAATGGTTAACATTAAAAAAATTATTCTGAAAAATAAAGCAGGAGTAAAAATCTTGGGAGTTTTAAAAAGAGCACCAAAACCAAGGAAGCCTCAGATATATTTAGAAAAAACAAAGGAAACTTTTTCCATAGTCGAGTGGTACATAGGAGCACAGGCTTTTGTCAAATTGTCTGCTGATTTCTTTCGCTCTTCCAGAGCTCATAAAAGTCTATGCAATATGACCTGAGTTATGGAATGGAACATACACTTATTAAATTTGCAGCTGACATGAAGCTAGGAAGGACTGCAAGTAAATTGGAGGGTAGGATTCGAATTCAAAAATCATCTTGACAGGTTGGAAGAATGGGCTGAAAAGAACAAGATGAAATTCAATAGAGACAAATGCAACTCTCAGGCAGGAATTATTAGCTGCGGGAACGGAAGATAAGGAACAACTGATGAGGCAGCAGTTCTGCAGCCAAACAGCTGGGTTTATTGTGAACTGCAGGTGGTGGTCAGGTCTCCCCCAGGTATGCCCCAGGTTTGGTTTCAGGCAATAACCTTCTAGAAAGTTGCAGACCAGCCGGAGAAGTACTGTAGAGACATGATAACAGTCAGAAGTCAAGGAAACGTGACCCTGAGATCAAAGGGGTGTAATGATGAGGAGGTTGAGGGGCATGATAACAGTTTTCAAGTGTGTGAAAGGTTGTTATGAAGGGATGAGGAGGAACATCTGGTGCTCATGGCCACAGAGCATAGGACGAGAAGCAACAGTTTTAAATTACAAGAAGAAACATGCGGGTCAAACTTTATGAAAAGTACTGAAAATTTTACGGATAGAAAATCAATGGAAAGGTTTCATAGATGGAGGCCAGGGGATCTCTAATATTAGAGGTCTTTAAGGACATCATACTGTTGAAAAACAGCCTGTCCTAACAGACATCTCTCAGGAATGACTAATCTGGGGAAATGGACCAAATGTCCTCCTGATGCCCTTCACAGTCATATCCTTCCCTGGGTCTATGAATTACAAGAGACAATACAACTATTGAGTGGGTAATGCTGCATTACTTTAAGGGAAAGGCAGTGTGTCTCAGGGTTCAGGAAGGCAAATATTTATCAGTGACTTCTGAATGATGCACAATGATTTAGAAGTGCATAATACCAGAATTTCTGGCATCTTTTCATCCCTGGCTCTGCAGTCATTCCCTCTGTGAAAATAACCCAGTTGCTTAGTCTCTTGGTATCAATCCTCTATCTGTTAAATAGCTATAACTCAGTGCTATCATGAGGCTATGAGTTAGTGAATGCTTATACTGCATATAGAAAATTCTGGATGAAAGGGATATAAAACTGCAAGTAATGATCCCTTATTTATTATTGCCATGGTTCAATAAATGCTAGTTGGTTCCAGTTTTCTTAGGTAGCACTGGTTCCTTTACATTAAGAATCTGAATTTTGGAGGAAGTTGCAAACCAGATCCAACCCTTTTTGAACTTTAGGGAAAAAAATGTCATCAGCATTATGATTTCCAGGCTACTGCATGAAACGTTTTGTTTGCAAGGATTAGCAGCATGTAGATCAGAGAGCTGGAGATCCCTGACCTCTGCAGTGATGCAGCCATAACTCCTTACTTGTCAGCTGCCTCCTCTCCTGTAACAACCTTCCACCTACAGCAAACATAAGCCACAGTGCACATTTGAGCAGCTGTGACCTGTGCTGGAGGTCAGCTGCATTCCCAGGAGCTCCCAACCCATAAGAATTAAAAGGCAGTGTGATCTTGTCCTCGCCACCCCACAGAGTGGTCTTGTGAGCCCCAACATCACCCCATCATTCTGCTATCCAGCAGATCTCTGCATTGCACACCTATTATCGACACTAGTGTTTTGTCACCTGCAAGAGTTGTGTTCACTCCATAGATTCAAGAACAGTCATGAGCGTGACACAGATAAAACTTTATTTTCTTTAGCTGTCAGTCTTAAGGCTGTAAAAGTACTTGTAATTTGTATTATATATGATGCACAGCTCTTAGTTACTTTTGTGATATTTATAGCTAGAAAGCCTTGATCTTTAAAGGAAACAAAACCAGACAGAAATCTGAGACAGGGTCCAAGTTGACACCCATGACAGAGAAAGTGATGCTTTGGCCTTCCTGAAGCTGAAATCCAAAGCACTGAGGCAGGTTCCTCAGCTTCTTACACAGTGTTTGAGAAGAATAAGGTACATCACAGAAGTCTTTAAAATAATCTGCACTTTCTGCAAGGGAAATGTCTAAGGCTGACACACTGAGCAGGGAATTGCTTGTAACTACTCACTAGGAAAACTCTGGGAATAGAGTCATCTCCTAAATAAAGCCCTTTTCAGGTGCTTGCATCTATTCAGAATTCATTAAAGCAAAGAGCCTGTGACCTTTCCTAAAAGAAGCTGAAGGAAATGGCTTACTTTTTTTTTTTTTTTTTTTTTTTTTTTTGTGAGCATGAATAGTGACAATATTCCTCTTTTCTTTGGTTTCCTCAAGGCATCCGGGTGCTGATGGGCAAAGTAAGGCAGTGATACCAAGGTATCACAGGGTGGCCTCCTCTCCCATCATGCAACACAGAGCATAACTATTCCCAGCCCCTCTTTCACCTAAAGCTATGCCTCTGTGTTACTCTAACAGTCTAAGAGGACCGTCTCTGAGCAGGGAACGTGCCTAATGCCCGCTTGGCTCAACTATACTTCTAGGTTGCTAATGCAAACAATATGCAATATGGTCAGCTGGTTAAAAGCAGGATGGTTGCTTTCTAGTGGAGGATGGAGGGCCTGAGGCCACTGTTCTCCTAGTCAACCTCTCCCATAGCATTCTTGCAGATAATGTAACTCTTGAACCTACTGACAGTAGTCAGAGGGTAAGTAGCTTAGATTCTGTCTCAATGTCCATCACCTCCCTAAGTATCAGGTTAAAACAGCCTCTAAGATGGAGATGTCTCTGCATTTTTTGCTCAAGTGTGCAGAAAAATATTCAAAACTTAGTCAAAATATCAGGTGTATTTTCAGTGGAATCCAATTTGATATGCCTGTAGCCAGAGCCTCAGTGGAGAAATACATAAATCTGGTTTCTGGACCATGATGAATTTAGTTATGATGGATATGCCCTGTCACAGACTGTCAGGACTGAGGTGCTTCTGGGCATGGACTCCAGAGAGCTCTGGGTGCCCAGCAGACAGCAAGTGGGTGTCCATGACATCCGATCTCCTTCAGGGATAAGTAGCAACTGAAGGGAGGACTCAAGGTCACAGTTTTATAACATAGGCACTTGTGTTAGACCTACACCTGATGTTATGCAGCCAAATCTTTATTGAATCTGCTCCTAGTCGCTTACGTTTAATTACCTTTATTGGTCAGACTGGGAAATCAAGGCAAAGATGGGTAAGCAGCTTTCCCAAGCCAAAGTATTCAGACAACCAGCTCCCTGAGTCAGTCTGAGCCAAACAAGAGTCATTGGATTTAGGTTTCTCATTTAAGGATTTAGGCCTAAGGAACTTGATGAACAAAGCTCAGAATAATCAAGAAGCTCCTGACCGCTGGCCCAGCATCCTGCTACCCTGCTGGTACCACTGTTTGCATCCGTATGAGGGAGAAAGATCACTCCAGTAGACCGTTTCTGGGAATTCGAGTTATTAGAGCACTTTCACTACTTAATTTCCAGAAGCAGGCACTGAAATTAAAGCAGAAACAAAAAACTACCCTTATTCATATGATTCCCATAAGAAAGCAATTGTCCCCCATGGTCTTCCTTACATGGATTGCACATGACAATACCAACACACACAAATTAAGTAGATGCTTGGTATTTCCTCTTTCAGGAAATTAATTTTTCATAAGTTATTATTAAGTACTTTATTGAATCAACCCTTAAATATCTTCCCTGTAGTGCCCCAGCCCTTGTCACTTTCTTTCGCTTGAACACTTTGCTCTTAGCCCATAAATAATGAAACTGAGCAATTACGTACAAGCAATGCCTCCTGCTGCAAAGCCCAGAAACTAATCCAATGGGGCTTTTCTCTTTTACTTTTGAAAGTCTGGGCACCCCTGAGGGGAAGAAGGTGATACTTGCCCTTAGTAATCTGTGTAAAAGGCACAGTGGACATTTCACAGTGCTCCAGCTGCTTACTTTGCTTAACCTTGTAAAAATTTTACAGTAGCCTAATGGGGTTGAAAAACCCCTGAATTTCAAAATTTTTTAACCCACTGCTATTGTAGTTACTAATGAGGAAATGTCAGCATTTATTTATGGTACCATAACACTATATGGTTCCTTCATGAGCTGTATAATTCTGATACTTTTCACCTCATTTAAAAACTTGTTTCAGAGACCTTGGGTAAATTTTGCAGAGCTGCAGTTGTGAACACGGAGGTGAATCTACTGACACAGCTTCAGCAGATGCTTTTACTACTGTTCATTAACTTTAGCTCTGCTGCCATCAGAATTATATAAGGAACATAAAGGAAATAAAAAAAAATGACTCATGCAACTTGATTTCTGCTGTGTCATTTCCCACTGTTTTGTTCTTTGTACCTCAACAGGCTGGCAATCAAACAGGCTATTGAGGTCACAGTACAGAAATGAATGGCAAGGGTTCGAAGTTGAAAATGCAATTATCTTTCCCACTTCCAAATAGAATTACAAGAGTAACATCACTGAGGCTATAACAGAAAACTCCTTCCAGCTTTTATTCTGGTTTGATTTGGCAAAGATGTTCTCCCCTCCCCTTTCCCTGTTCCTTCCCCCTTCCCACCCCTCTTCCCCTTCCTTTTCCCCTACTCTTTTCAACTTTGTGGTGAGGTTTAGAAACATTTATTTCGGAAAAGGGGTCTATTTCATGTGTTCAGTTTGAAACCAATTAATCCCTCATTTTATGTTCATGTCACATAGGGTACTTGAATCTTCAGATATTTCTTTTCTTCAGTTTTATGGATATTCGCTTAACTAAAGCCACAGTTAAACTTTCTGTTCTTCTACAGGATATAAGATCAAACATGATAAAATCAGCAATTAAGAAAACCTTTTTTTTTTTTCCTTTCTGCTGCAATTTATGAGCTCGGGGAGGGGAGGAAGAGGTGAAATGGGGGAATGAAAGTATAAATCTTTATTCACCCAACATTCATCTATATGCAACAGAGCTACCCAGAAAATGCTTGGTTTTATTTGAATAACAAAATAGCCATTTCCCATATACCTACTGGATTGTCATAAAAGAATGCAAACTGAAGCTTGCAGGTGCTTCAGTAGGTGAGGTTTGAGTACAGAAAGCCTGCAATTGTTCAGGATCATCCAAATAAGCAGATAATACAAGACATAAGAGGAAAGCCTTTTTTTGGAACTTCCCAGAAAATACATTTCAGAAAAAAGTTACTGTTCTTGAATTTAAAATGCACTTCTTCATTACTGTCTTTACGTTGATGAATTTTTTATTCTTTTCCTCCCCTAATTTATGTTTTCCCATTTGTTTTTGAGTGAATCTATTTCCAGTGCATTTACATTCCTACAGCAAGTTTCTCAAATATTCATTAGTTATTAAATTGCTTTTCCTAGATCAATCAGGTGCTAATTGCACTTATTTTGAAAGACCTGATCCAACACTACCAACCACGCTATCCTACCACCATAAATCCATTGAATTTAGTGAAATACTTTCTAGTTTATTCCAGTGACATTGCAAGGACAAGCAGCCATATGTCCTCTTTTGGACAAGGTTCATTAAGGAATGTGGGTCCTAAGAGGTCAGATGTTACAAAACATAAATCCTAGGCATAACATTCAGTTTCGAATCCAGGTGTTAGGACATAAACTCTCTACATGGGCACACTGTTTGAGAAGAATGATCCAAAAAAAAAAAAAAAAAAAGTAGTTACTGGATTGGAAGCTGTTTTAATAGGAAACACTAAGCACAGAAGTATCTAAAACCTCACCTTTTCTTTGAAGCTTGAACTCCTCAATTAAATTAGGATGCAGAACCTGGTGTCCTCTCTCGGAAAAAATCACTTTGAAATAATCTCAAAAGTCTTTAAATGCAGGTATTAGAGGAGGATTATTTACATAATAGACGTTTTCACAACAGCCCTGTAGTCAGAGTCTCATGAAGACCTTGCTTCAATTCTTTTCTCCACTAGAAAATTAAAATCAAAATTCATATACGAGAAAAATGTGTGAACCACAAACCAACAGTTCGTTTATTTTTCAATAAAGAATATTCGGCATGTTAAAGAAATTGTAAATGTGTATTTCAACATATACTTTAAAATGTTCACATTTAGAACAACGATCTTTAGCAATCTTACTGGCAACAGGAAAAAATTCCTTAGGAATTTCGAACACCAAAGGATGCGGATCACCTCTCAGGGCATAGACTGACACAGTTCTACAAGATTAACAGTGCTCATTTAAAAATCTGTGCATTTCCAGGTATTGTTATCAGCTGCAAACTCAGTGCCACTGAATTTCAAAACTTTATGTTCAGTTAAACCATTAACAATCACCCTGGTTTTAACTGTATTACCGCCCGTGTGGCAGAATAGAGACGCATCAGATAAATCACCATATCTTTCCTTTCAATCATTGCTCTCAGGTTCTTAGGGGACACACAGATGGAAAATGAACAAGTAAAAGGAAAGAAGGAGAAATAAAAAATTCAGGTCTGTTAACACTCATAAATCCCCAGGCTTTTCTACAGATTAAAGGCTTAAGCTAAGGGGATAAAGTTAATCTTAAATTTAAGACAAGTCACTTTTCTTTTCCACATCACAGTATTTTTTGTAGCAATAAATAAACAGTCTCATTTATTCTTTTAAAAATTTTCTATGTTGAGTGATCTTTCCAGAGCATTTGTCAAAAATCATTTAAAGCTATACTTATTCTCAAACTCTTTGTAGAAGTCCATGCTCCTGCATATACAGAAACACAAAATGGTACGACAGGTAGAAGACAGACAGGTAGATAAATTAATTATTTAAAAGGAACAAGCATTTACTATTGCTGCTTAAACTTCAGCAAAGCCAGATGTGAAGCGACTGTAATATAGGTTGCATGGTTTATCAAGATTCTGCTGGCTGAGCAAAACTTAATAATCAGAGAAAGCTAGTTATAACCTTGAAAGTGTTTGGTATAAAAATCTTCAATGAATCGAAATATGAATAACTGAGTTAATTTGTGGACATGGAAGATGCTCAGGAGAACATTTAATTTCTTGGTAGAGCTTTCCTTTTTTTCATTTGTGTGGCTTTTAAAGTTATCTTACCCATAATGCAATGCACTTTAATAATTATATTTAAATTTACCTCCTCTAGAATGGTTGTAAATTGGATATTAGTTTGGACTGAGAAACACATATCTAAGTTTTGAACCACCATACACATCTAATTTTACATTTGAATTGCATTTCCCAGAAGCCTGAGAGTGTTAAATTCTGAGATATTAGTGTTAGCGTATCTGCAGCCTTTTCACACTAGGGAATTTCAGGAAAAAATTCCCAGCTGTGTTAACATTGGTTCAGCTGTGTCAGCGGGAGCTTGATGATTTGATCATCTTTCCACTTTTAATACAGAAGTGAACAGTGTGAATCCACATTCTTTTTTTTTTTTTTTTTTTCCGGTTCAAAAACTAAACGCCTTGACGATTAACAGATATTCAAATGCCCTCTTTAAAATTACCTAAAACTCTCAAATATGTTCTCAGATAACCCAGACACCTTCATAAGGAAATACTGCCTTTTTCCTCACAAGACTGTAATTTTTATGACTTCACATCACATTTTGCCATTGAGATCCATCTTCCTCTATGATGCATCATGATTTCTTTTTCAAAGAAGTGGTTCATCACACGAGTTCTTGGCAACAGATAATTATCATAGATAAGGTAGATAATGGAAAATGCAGACATACATACAATTTCCCAAGCCCTCTAGACTGTATTCAGGGGTTGGAACTAGATGATCTTTAAGGTCCCTTCCAGCCCAAGCCATTCTAATGAGTCTATGGTATTTGAAGTGCAAGTATTCAGAAGAGGAGACATTTGACTTTCTGAAACCCCTTACTCCATAAAAATCAGAAAATGTGGAAATACCCTTATTGAAAACAGTTTTGATGGCTAATTTTCAGCCACTCTTAAAGTCTCTACTCTGTATTCTAGCACAGCTGAAATGGTGATATTCTGGGGGGGATCTTTTTCTTACAGTTTCCTCACGTACCCAAGGCCAGTGATATAAACTGTATCGAAAAACGCTTTACAGCGTTAAATAATACAGGCTTACAGCTGCTTTCTTTTTTAACCCAGACTCACTGTGTAGCTTTACAGCAAGAAAACAAGAAAGAACAGCCATGTTCTGAAATATTATTTCCCAAACTACATTGAATGGACCAAGTGGAGGAGTCAAGAAAGGTGATCAAGGAGCTCAGGCACTGGAAGGGGAAAGGCTCCGTTCTGCTGTTGCTCTGCAGTCACTCAAAGCCAAGAAGTCCTGACACGTGTCTCTTATTCACTGATGGAAATATCTTTGCTTAGCATTGCATAATGTGAACCTTGGCAAAGCAACTGCTGCTGGTGGGAGCCTTATAAAGATACCGCTCTGCACAATGGGAAGGCAGGCAGGAGGCTGATGCTGGAAAGCCAGAAGCCACTGCCTACGTGCCCCATTTCACTCTCAGTCTGATGTTTGTCCCTTGGCCCTGAATGCACACAGAGACCTTGACTGACAACATAGAACAAATCTAAATTAAAGACCAAGTAAGCAAGTTGTGTCACAGTTCAGGGAAATTTTCAGGAGAGATCTTTAATCCCCAGACTGTGCTCATTGCCATTGACTACAATGGAACATCACAGTAAGGATAGACAATCCTAAATAATGTGGTGGATGCAGACTAGTCAAATTACGACAACTTCATGCTGAGAGTCCCTGGCTATTTCCTTGCGCTGAGGGTCTCTGTAAAAGATGTCTGAGGATTAATCCTTTTCTTTCTTTTCCTCCGTGTATGTCTTAATGTAGGGAGTCATGTTTCCAGACCAAAACTCATCAGCTGAGGGAGACAACTGGATGAAAGGAGAGTACATTAACAGGAGACTGGTGCCTGTTGCTTTTGCTGGCAGCCTTCTCTGCAACTTTGAGAAAGATCCTGCTTATGCACTTTGTTCCTTCGTCCATCTTCCAAACACTTGCCCAAAGAAATGTTTTCTCTAAGTGTGAGTAGTTCCCTGAAAGGCAACTGAACAATTTGAAGATAAACATGTGTTTGCTGGAGGGGGTGGGTCTTGGACTGCCATCTGATTGCAAAATGTATGTATTGCTGTTTATTTCTTCATGCCGTTAGTACACTTTGCTGTACTCTAAATAAGGCAACAAATAACAAACTGATAAATAAAACCATGTCTAAAATTCAACAAAGTTGCAAATTCTTACTTTTATGACCATCCCATTTCATGCCAGCAGAGTGACATTGGTAGGGATTTTTTTTATGTCTAATGGGCATATCCAGGCTCCTGCCAAACATGCTGTGTGCCAGATGAGCTGCTGCCAGGTTATAAACTTCGAAGGACTTATTATCCAGAGGAATAAAAGAGTTTGGTCTCAGGCTACATTTTGCAATTTTATTAACAGATTCATTGCTACCTTACGGAGTAGCTTCATCACTCAAAGAACACCTTCAGTGCTGTCCAAACCTCAGAGATGGATCCAAATGTCCCTGATTACATAAAGCTTCCATTTTGACCTCAGCTGGCTCTGGACAACCTCAGCATTCTCTTTTGGATCCAACAAAACACCAGGGTTTCGCTTGGAAGATGCCACATTCATGAGTACAGGGAACAAGCCATGATATACTTTGACAAAACAAAAGGGGAAAAATGCAATTTTCTGTGACTATGTGAATTAGAACTTAATCAGAGATATAAAATACAATGCAAAAAGACAATACCTTCTTTGGACTTGGATCAGCTCTGGAAA
Source organism: Pygoscelis adeliae (assembly GCF_000699105.1). NCBI lineage: Eukaryota > Metazoa > Chordata > Aves > Sphenisciformes > Spheniscidae > Pygoscelis > Pygoscelis adeliae. The sequence continues at coordinate 5,638,781 of NW_008824806.1, read as the reverse complement.
GCTTTCAAGTACATGCACCCTACTTGAAACACATGCTTACATTCTCTCCTTACTAGAGATATCTTTATGAACCAAGACAGTAAAGTACTCAGACAACCATTAATGTTCATTGAATGTGAGACTCAAAGAATCTGCCTGAAAATGTGACATGTTATTCTGCAAATATTTCAAAATGTAAATACATTTTGGGTCAGCATCAAATTATTTTCAGGAAAGCAAAAATTTGAAAAAAATTATATCGAATACTTTTTTTTCATTTAGCTCTGCATGTCATTCAAAATAAAAAAAAAAAATCCATGACCATTTCGAGCTTTTTAAACCATTCTTAAAAATGGTTTTGAAAGGAAAATTGAGAAGTTCGATTTACAAACAGACCTGGCCAAATATGTTGATTGATTAGGATTTTTTTTTCTAATGCATTTTCCAGTATGTGCCTTTGGCAAAACAGACATGAATTTACAAAACAGTTTGGTTTCATCGTATCTTCAGTTTTCAGTGAAAAATGTTTTAACTAAGTAGTATCACCCTACTTCATTCAGAAGCCTCAGTATATATAACTGATATGAAAACTGCATCATGAGTTTCACCTCAAACCAGATTTTATGAAGGAAGCCTTCTGAAGAACCATATTTAGAGTGTATTCACTGATGTCTCATAAACATATCTGCTTTAAGTGATGTTTTTGCCTGTATCTATCCTCTGGACAACTGTTCTCTAACCCTGTTATCTTCTCAGGGCTATCATAAATATTCTTTCATAAAGAATATTCTTTCACTGTTCTTTAGTATATACTATTATTTATATATGTAAAGGTTGTATCAAATGTGTTATTTTAGCAGTCACAAAATTAGGTGAGAGATACTGCTTTGATACTACTCCGCTGTGGGATCTGGAGCAAATCACCCTGCAATGCTGCTTGTCTGCTTACAATGTCAGGTCTTTGAGAAGAAATTGTCTTTCACATTGTATTTGTATATTGCCTCTCAGCTGAGACCTCCAGATGCTACTATAATACAAAGATCAAATAGCGGTACTATCTGTTAAATAATGAATACTGCAAGCATGCGGATTAGACATCCATTTGGGATGAGGAGACTAAAAGGAGAGATTAAATAACTTTCCCAAGGTCATGTGATTCATTATTGCAAGATCAAGGATGGTGTGTGCAAGAGCCTTGCATTCAGAATAGGGGCACACGCGAGGACTCCCCACGGCCTTGCAGGCTCTCTGCTGGGGTAGTACACCCTTGCTGTGCTTGATCAAGCAAAGCGACACTGAAGATAGTGGCACCACTCAGCCAAGGGGAAAGGTGGTGGGATCTAACAGTCGTCTGAGCAGGACACATGGGGACTTGGGGCTCCACCACTCTACAGATGAAAAACTGGACTAGAAATATAGATGAAGCAGTATCATAGACTACTTCTGTACTCATAAACTAGTGTCAGGGAGCATTCCTGGGCACTGGACACCAGTCGTGTGTACCACCTGAACAGCCCTGGCCGTGCACCTGGCCAGAGCTGACCAGTAGTCTCCCAAAGGATCCCTGGCCAAGGTTCATGAGCTACCATGGGTCAGGAGCCATTCTCAGTTAACCATTTGCCTCCTGGCAAATACCCAGTTCTGGAGGGTAAGGGAGGTACATGTAAGGACATATGGCATCCCCTGCCAGTTGGGCTCAAAGGCAGAGATCAGTCCTAGGCATGCTTAATCTTCTCATACAGCCACTAACACTTACAAAACCACCAAGCTCAGTCCTGCATTTATGACACTTTGAAGGTCAGACCATACTTGACTGCAAGGAGATTTCCTTTTTAAGTTCATTGTGCTGGTCAGAGGATCGCTACTCCACCTCTCTCCAGTTTACCTTCATTGGGTCTCAGAGATGTCTCATGACCAGAAAGGAGCTATCTGCATCTCCAGGACAGAACCTGCCATCCTGCTAATTATGTGCCGTGGCACACAATGGTAAATCGAGACGACCTTAGCCATACGGTACTCCTCTAACAGGGTCCTCGTGCACATTCTGACCACTGTCATCCTCAAGCAGTTGCTTGGCAACACCAGCATCTTCGATATTGACTTGCCAGGCGTTAGGTAATAAACTCACCAATGAGGCTACAGCTAGCTAATTTCCTCTGCTGTTTGCAGCAGAGGATAAAGTGAATCTGTGGTATCTTAGTGATATGTCTAAACAACTGCCTGAAGATATTCTTTTGTTACAAATTGAATTTCTCTGTTTCAACTGACAGGTCCTTTACCCCTAGTTGGCTGCCTCATGTTTGGGGACAAATAGAGAGATAGAGCACCTGAGGAGCTGCTGTTTCTCTTTGCGCATCAGCATACCAAACAGTGCGCTATCTGGTAATCAGCGACTGCATACCTGATGTTGTGCAGGATACAAACTACAGCTGGTGCTTGCTGGACACAGACAAGCAGTACAAATTGAACTGTGCAGGAGGATAAGTAACTATCACATTTCCCGACTGGGATGATGATATTGGTGGAAAAGGTGAAACGTTGAGATTTGCAAGACATCTCCACTCCTTTCTTATGGAAACCAGTATGTTTTTGCAGGGAAAAGACAGGGTAGAATCAGCAGCCCAGGACCCATCCCTTCTCCACTTGTTTTGGTGATCTGATAAAATGAACTAATTGATCATCCTCTAATTATTTGCCAAGAAATTGCTTAAAATCCCCCAGAGTGCTCTGTGACTTCTCATGGCGAGTTTGAACAGAAAGCCTTCATGATGCCATGACTGGGATTTTGTGCTTGATGCCACTATTGGATAATCCAATATATTGGATTTCTCAACCAACTTAAGACACACACACACAAAAAGGCTTTGGGGAGACCTTATTGCAGCCTATCAGTACTTAAAGGGGGCTTATAAAAAAGATGG
>NW_008824806.1:5630099-5635847 GCF_000699105.1 Pygoscelis adeliae | reverse complement strand
AAAATACAGGAATTGTTTGGCCTTATCATGAACAATATTAGTGACTGCTTCAAATAAAAGAAGGGTAGATTTAGACTAGATATAAGGAAGAAATTTTTTATGCTGAGGGTGGTGAAACACTGGCACAGGTTGCCCAGAGAGGTGGTGGATGCCCCATCCCTGGAAACATTCAAGGTGAGGCTGGACGGGGGGGCGGTTCTGAGCAACCTGATCTAGTTGAAGATGTCCCTGCCCGCGTCAGGGGGGTTGGACTAGATGACTTTTAGAGGTGCCTTCCAACCCAAACTATTCTATGATTCTGATTCTATGATTCTATGAAAAAAGGTGCAAACTCTTCCTGTAACACAAGATAAACAAACTGAATGAGCAATAGAGTGGAAGAAATTCATGTAACCTATTATTAGCTTGTCAAAAATAAGGCATCTAGCCTGAGTTATTCTCTGGGCTCCTTCATGAGTCAGTGGAGAAGATGGATGGAGTGCCTTAGAGAGGAGGAGCCTGTCTATCGTTCCTGACCACAGAGAGGGCCTAAATGAGGACTTAAGACTGGACACCTGACATTAAAAAGCTAATGTTAGTTGAGTTGAATCCTACCCAAATTTCTGTAGATAATGTACCACTCTTTGGTTGTGCCAAGCTAACTTTTTCTGAGAAAGGTCAGAGGAGAAAGAGAGAGTAAAGACTAGTTAGATAGCTGCTACACATCACAGCTTCCACACAGTCAGATGAGCAATCTGTTACCTGTCTCTGATTTTATGACTCCACTATAAACAGACATCTGGAGTTTTGGGGGAGAATACATTTAAATTGGGTCAAATGGATCAACGCTGACTCCAGAGAAGCTGGACTGGATCTTCACATGTATGCAGAGGCTTCCTGGCAACCCAGTGGAAGACTCGACTCTGTTCAGATTCTGGGTCTTACATATTTAAATAATACATAAGGACCTAGGGACTGCTGTACTGGATCAGATTAAACATTTATCCCATTTATCCCTGTTTCCCTCTCCAGCAGTGGCCAAGCGCAGATGCCTAGCAAAAAGATGTAGCAATATGACACAGTTATAAAGTTTGACAGCCAGAAATTTAAGGACTTGTTTGGTCAGAAGCTGTATCCATATGTTTGTGCTTAGGAATCCCTGATGGCCTTTTCTTCCAGAGTAAATTTTCTTTAAAATAAAACCATGTAGGTTTTGTCAAAAAGCCATTTGGGATTTCCCCATTTTGAATGCTACTCAGAGGAATGAGAGAAACAGTGGCTGTGGATTCTCACAGAAAAGGTTGTGAACTCCTACCAGGAATTGTGTCCATCCTGCAGGGTGGAGCCAAGGTGAGCTCCACTCTGCTGGGTCTGTGGGTCTTAGAGTAGCAGGGTTTCATTTCATAGTCTGAGTTCATAAGAGACGCCTATTCCTCCCCATCATATAATTCTAAGAAAATATTTGAGGATGCAGGTTGTTGTGTAAATGTCAGATATTATTTTTACTAACATCAACATATTGTGACAGCTGTTTGATATTCAGACTAATCACAAGAAAAATGTACTGCCCAGGATTTCACTAAGTGTGCTTAGCAGTGATTCCCCATCGCATAAATGAGAGTATAGAATGTGCTGGTTTTGGCTGGGATAGAGTTAATTTTCTTCACAGTAGCTAGTATGGGGCTGTGTTTTGGATCTCTGCTGGAAACAGTGTTGATAATACAGGGATGTTTCCGTTACTGCTGAGCAGTGCTTACACAGAGTCAAGGCCTTTTCTGCTCCTCACCCCACCCCACCAGCGAGTAGGCTGGGGGTGCACAAGGAGTTGGGAGGGGACACAGCTGGGACAGCTGACCCCAACTGACCAAAGGGATAGTCCACACCATATGACATCATGTTCAGCATATAAAGCTGGGGGAAGAAGAAGGGAGGGGGGGACGTTCGGAGTGATGGCGTTTGTCTTCCCAGGTAACTGTTACGCGTGATGGAGCCCTGCTTTCCTGGGGATGGCTCAACACCTGCCTGCCCATGGGAAGGAGTGAATGAATTCCTTGTTTTGCTTTGCTTGTGTGCACGGCTTTTGCTTTACCTATTAAACTGTCTTGATCTCAACCCACGAGTTTTCTCACTTTTACTCTTCTGATTCTCTCCCCCGTCCCACCGGGGAGGGAGTAAGCGAGTGACTGTGTGTGGCTTAGTTGCTGTCTGGAGTTAAACCATGACAGAACACAGGCATGAGAAGCTGAGGTGATGAAAAGAAAGCTAACACCTTCAAATACTGATGCTGGGATATGTGTTGCCAGCACAGCATTTCTCTCCTGACATTCAAGGAGCATATTTCAAGTCCTGAGAGGTGCTGAGTTTGAAAGGTGCAGCTATTTCGGTATAAAGGGTACTTCAGAGCTCTGAGATCTTTGATGCTCTCTCCTTGCAACCCAGAGCAGGAAGAAAGTCTGCCCCTCCCAATGCAGTGTATATCCAGAGAGATTCGTAAAAGACACAAGTTTCACAGACAGCCCCGGTGGTGGATGACTGAGCATCATAGCTTGTAGCAGATGAAGGGAAAAATCAAGCTTTGTCAGTGCTCTGCTTATGAGGATGGACAGCAATCTGTGTCTGTGCAGCCCAGCAGAAATGAAGTGTCATTTAAATCGCTTATGTACAGAAATGAGCAATGCTGTTGGCAGCTACTTCCTACCTTTCAAGTATTCCACCACTTTTGGAAACCAAGAACCAGCTTTGACAATGGATTTATAACCACAGTTTTGCATAAAACATACCCTGGTGAATCTATGGGCTCAAATGGGTGTAGTGAGATACACTGGGATGGGAAGGGGAATCTATAAGATTTTTAATTTATTAGACTCAATTTCTGACAGCAAAAAAAATTCTTGCTAGACAGGACTTGAATCTAGAAGTACAGGAAATGAAAATTATTCCTTACAGAACCAAAAGGAAGGCAGAAGGATGAGGAGAAGGAGACATTTAGGATGTTCTTGTTGGTGGAACACCACCATCATGAGGGGCACAAGATTTGAAGCCAGGCTGGAAATGAAGGCAAGGACGGTCATTCAAAATCTCAAAGACGAGGACAAAAATACTAAACTAGTGCATGAAAGGCAGTGCCAGTAGAGAAATTTTATGCCTTGATTGATGAGGAAGAGACATCATTGTACTATTTGCAGTTTGAATGGAAGGGAGTGGCTGAAATTACTCACGGCAGAGTTGTTTTCTATGGCTGTTTCTGCAATTGCCACACTGTCCTTTCACTTCAAATTGACTCTGCACTTTTTCGTAGTGACATCATGAATGATATTTTTTTCCACAGTGAGATCAATAATAGACAATACTAAGTGACACAAGCCATAACCATCCTTAAAAAGCTACAAACAAGTGAAAATCTAGTTTAATTTACATTATACACTTTGATAACTTATCTTCTCTTTCGTTTTATTGATAATAGGACAAAACTTAACACAGCATAGCATAGGAAGTGACAGAAGAATAAGAAGCACGTACTGTAAAGTCAGTTTCTGGAGGCAGCATAGTTTCTATTCTGGGTGCAATGCTGTGACTCTTAATCTTGGTTTTGAGAGATGACCAGGTTGGCAAAGATAATCGTATGGTCCCCTTTTTATTTAGTGCTTGCACATGGCTAGTTTGCACACACTTATGAGTTGCTCTCACAGTTTAGATGATAATAAAATAAGAAAAATGGACAAGTTCCCCATCTCTGTCTTATTCTCTTATGGGAAGGTGAGTCAATTTAGGAGCTGGCATAGGGATTTGACTTTTAGGAGTTGCTGGGCACGTCCCCTTGAAATCACACTCTCCAGAGGTTCTCCCTTGGGGCAACCAAAACCATACAGTCTAAGACTCCTATTAACATCTGCAAATGTCAATCTGTTGCAGTCCTTTCAACTTTCGATTTCATACAAGGACGCAAGTGTCACGATTGCTCCATAGTAACTCTGTAGTCCCTTCATCACCCTAGGATCTTCCTGAGTTAATTAATGGGGGGCAGAGTGCATTGACTAACACTGCCGTGTTAGTCTGTTGGGTGAAAGTGTGTACATTTACTGTGCTGCTTTTCCAAGGTCTTGCTGTGCTATTTGCCGTTTTGTTTTCATACTCTAGGAGGTGCCTTCTCCCACTCCCGCAGACTGCGACTCACTGTTTGATACCAAGAGCTGAAATTGTGACTTGAGGCTGGATACCACCAAGGATTTTATAATCTCACACTGTCTTGGGATTTCTGTAGCCATCATAATGTGCCACAGCCCTTATGTGTTATCTCAAATATATCGAACAAATGTACTTATCGTACAGAAGATCACTAATACACGAGTTCAAGCAGAGTGTGAAACATGGAACAATGATGATTAGATAATGGCTCCATTATCCATACAAATGCAATGCTACTACAGTAGTTCATCATAAGATAACATATCTGAAATCTGCAGCTGAGATTTTCAAAACTGTCTAGGGGATTGAGGTACATATCCACCATTAATGTTAATGTGTCTATATCCCCTCCGTCACTTAAAAAATTTCAACCTATGTTTCGAGAGAAAATAATAAGCTAAGTACAAGATAATTTCAAGTCTGAAGGTCACACATATCACAAGGGATTCATGCTGGCCTTTACCACAGTAAAATATCAAGCACAGATGCTTTCATGGGAAACTTGTTCCAGCCCAAATGCAAATTTAAATCAGTATCTTCAAAATTTCTTATGAAAGGAACTCTGGAAAAAAATTAGTTTATTAACAGTTTCATTGCAGAATTTTCATTTACTTTTCTGAGTTTTGTTTTGTGAGAAGCCTCTTTTTACATTATTTTTTAGCATAGTAACCTTAGAATGGAATAGTACTATTACTGATGTGGGATAAGATGTAACAGCTGAAGTATTTTCTTTTGAAAAATTTTTACATTAATTAACTAGCATTGATAGAAAGGGCTCTTCTTCTGAATTAAGATGTCACCTATTTCCAGTGCAATGAAATAATACAGCCCTTTTAAAGATCAAAAATAATCTAAACATGCAACAAAAATGAACACACGGAACTGATTTTTTTAATATGAGAAAGGTTTTTTTAAAAATAAGATAGAAACACAATTTTGTTCCCCTAGTGATTTTTTTACCCAATTAAATGATTTTATAAAAAAATTAGGCTTCGAACAACTACTTCTCTGCAGACAAAACCTTTCCTGAGGTGGGTTTGGAACTGGCAATATTATTTAATATTAAAATATAACATAAATGAAAGTGAACCATTAATTTCATTTGTCCAGGGGCAAATCTCATACATTCACACATACAGTGTTGTTTAAAAAAAGTTAAATACAGCATATTTTCCAGAAATCAAGTGGGAGCTGATTTAGATATAATGTGATATCCTATTCAAAGGGCAGTTGTGTATTCAGCTCTACTGCCCTCTATCAGAGACTTGCAAATAGAGGTGTAAAATGATTTTGTGTCAATCACTATGAAAGGAATCTCTCTATATTCTTATGATGGGAAAATCTTTTACTGCAGACATATTACAGGTGAGCATACTCATTGAGTAATGGGAAACACAAAAACTAATAGAAAGAAAACAGATGGTTTTTCCAGGTATGCTGAGTTAGCATTTTTTGAGCAATGTCAAATTATGCAAAGTCACTACATGTCTAGAAAGACATACGTAACTTCGCGACTCCTGCTTCTATTATTTAGCTTGTTAATTGAATGACTTGGTAAATTCAAGTAAATTAAATATCTGATGA
>NW_008824806.1:5619373-5630040 GCF_000699105.1 Pygoscelis adeliae | reverse complement strand
GAAAAATGATATTGACAAACTGCTGATGAAGATTAAGTTGATAGGTGCCAAAGTAAAAAGAAAAAAAAGTTTGTTAGCTGTATGGTAAAGTACTTTGGAGACCTGGAATGCACTCGTACACATGAACAATAAAATGTTTCTTGATGATAGACTGCCTCACAGTTCATTTGCCTGAGATTCTCTTGGCAGCCATCTGGATCAGGTTTAAATAAAATGTAATACTAAGCCCCTAATCTGACAGTGATAAGCTGGTGACAATCATTATTCATGAGTTTACAGGGAGAGTAGACCTTGAGAGGCAGATGTGAGTCCTTTCTTTCAGACCCAATTTCAGTGCTTTGAATGTATTGGAACCACTTCAGAACATAAAGTTTGTTTTATATAAAGAAAAAAAAAGCTACTATAATTAGCTTGATATGTAATTGCTTCCTAATTGTCAGAAGTTGCCCTAAAGAAAAAGAAAGAAACGAATTAATTTCCTGAGGCTTGCTGCACATGCACTGTTGCATTAAAAAAAAAAGTTGTTGTTTTTGTTAAATTGATTGTCCAAAGTTAATGAAATGGCTTGGCCTTGTTTCAGAGGGCAACTGTTCTGAAGTAGGGGGATACCACTCTACTGTTTTATTGAAATAGAAAACTTTGGGAGGGTGTTTCAAAAGCGCTTAACTTTGACTGAACTTTGCTCTCATGAATTAATCTTGAAGGCGTGGCCAATGTAGAAAGCCCTTTACTTCATGGGCCTAATCCAATGTCTCTTTAAGTCAACAGTCAGTTTTCCATTGACTTCCCTGCACTTTGGATCAGCCCTTAAATTTACTCAGGTTAAAGTGGGAATTTAGGGAATGGGTTTTATAGGAAGCTCTCTGCTTTAATTACATCAATGCTATGGGGCCTTCCCAAGTAAAGTTTTGTATCTGTTAGTCTATGCCTTTCTCTCTTTGCGTGATGCTTAATAAGGAAATGTGGTGTAGATAGGAAGGAGTTGTTTAATGCCATCACTCCTGCAGGAGAAAACAGCTCATTCACCCTTGCAAATGTATCATCTGCCTCTAGGATCTTCCCTCCTGAATTCCACATTTCTGCTGCAAGCCACATGCAGCCACAGAAGCTGTGTCATACTGTGAATGTCTTTTAGAAGCTCATGCTTGATGTAAGTAAAGCACTTGCTTTTCTGTCTTTCCCAAAGGAGGACTTCAATTGCTTCTGAAAAGGGAGAGGCACAGAAAGCTCCGGCCCGAGAGCAGCTGCAGCATTTGCAGACTCCCTTGTTTGATCCCATTGCATTCTAATGCACGAACTTTATTCCCACTAGCCCCACCTACATGACAAACAGTCGGGCCCCTCATGGATAATTCAAGTGCCAGCAGTTCATGGAAGCAATCTGGAATAAACCAGAAGAAGGAGCATTCATATTGGTTAGAGAAACCCTCCTCATAGGAAAAAATGTCCTCTCAGAATGGAGGCCATGCACACCGTTATCTAACTCTAAGGGTTGGCACTGGTTATGATTATTTATTTGTAGTACAATGGCATCTAGATGTTCCGGCTAAGAGTGGGAGCCCGCAGAAAGAAACTCATTGCCCAAAGATCTGCTCCAAGAAACTCCAAGCCTAAACTGAAGTCAGCTGTAAAGGTAAGGCAATCAGCTTACTGTCATCCAGCTGGGGTAGGATAGTCTCCAACAGAAACAAAATGACCCCAGTTTCCATCTACTGCCCTACCCACAGTCCTACGCTGTTTTTCAGCTATGCTGACCTTTTCTTCAGTTTCTTAAGCTTCCTTTCTCCCCTCCTTCTGCTTGTTTTTCTTTTGGACCCAGGGGTAGCAGACAAGAACTAAGCTAAAAGTTCAGCATCATCGAACATACATTCAAAGATATTTTCACAACTGTTTGCAGATGTGAGGATAAGGGGTTACAGAGTCCCAGGCACTAAATGCTCTCCTGGGATCCAGGAAAATATGGGAACATGGCTGGATCCAGGCTGGATATTTTCCTCTAGCAGAGGAAATAATTGTCACACCATGTGGCTAGAAGTAAATACCCATTGGAGCTAACGGGAGACAACAGCCTTTTTTGCCTCCCTAGCAAGTCCATACATAATGGAGAACTGCTTCTTCCTTTCTACCACCACAGGATGTGGTTTGAGATATTCTGTTTTAATCTTCCTGTAATGCATGAGGTTGGTACAAGTTTGCCCTCAGCCCTCTTTGAGTATTAGCAACACTAATGAAATTACTCTGGGGCTGTCATTTTTCATCTTGGTATTTTCCCTGACCATCATCTTATGTTGCTGATCTGCATTGCAGCACTTTCCTTTGCTCCCAAGGACTCAAACTTTGCTTTGTAGTTATAAGACTATTCAGGAATGGCCTGAAGGCTCAGTCAAACCAGAATCAGCAGGGGACTGACCTTTAACACCCTGGGAAAGAGAGAATCAAAATTAATCTTCAAACCAAGTTTCCTTCTTTAACACAGAGAGCCAGTGGGGAAATTACACATGGTTGCTAAGGGAGCTTAGTTAAGTCTAACCAGAGCTCTCTTCTGAGCACATCCTCAGCATAGCTAGCCATGAACTTGGAAGTCAGTTTGAGAGACATTCAGCTGGAACCAGTGCTCACAGGAAGCTGGTTTCAAGACTACTGACACACACACAAAATCACAGTAATCAATTCAACTAGTATAAAGCAAGACTAATAAAAATGGCTCAATGGTGTGAAACTGTTATTCTAAGGGGGTCATGGAGACATTCCTACTCCTGTGTGACCTCTCCCAGTTTCACAGACCTCCCATTTCCAAGAGTGCAAGAGTCATGATGGAGTAGTGCCATCCCTGTTATCTGGACAGGGAAGCAGTAGCTGTTCTCCTTGGCAAAAGAATGCAACTTTTGACTTCAGTATCACTTCAGTCATGTAGTCCCCTTCTCAGATCTACTCCTTAGGATTCTGCAAGGATCCATGCCACAGGCAGCCCTAGGAACGCTAGCAGCTGAGGCAGGCCCGTTAGACCTCAGAGTTGTTGCAGCACTCTTTTTAGACGCAGCACATAAATTGCAGAATAAAAAATAAATTAAGAACATGCTCCAGAATGGGGTGACAGTGAAAATAGGTTATAGTGGGATATGAATAGGAAAAAGATTACAACTATCAGACACTAAGGAAAAAATGATAATTAAATCCATGGCAGGAGATTACATGCTTGCACATTTCAGCTTTCCCAAAATTTTTATGCAAGTAATTAGAAAAGTTCCCCAAAGCAGAAATAGAGAAACTTCTCAGTGAAGAAGAGACCCTTCTGCTAAATGCAGTACATGCCACAGTGCACACAGGACTCCCATTGTTTAGCCCTAAGCACATTGTGTGTCCTGCGGTGCTTCATGCCAGAGCAAACCCACCTGCCTTAATGTTGTGCGTGAAGAAAATATTTATCTTTGCCAGAGCTACTCATCCACTGTTTGGCACTAACATACCTTGCCTTGATTTTATCAACAGTATTCTAGAAAGGAATTTTTGGTTCTGCCCAGGCACCTGCCATCAGCCCCACCTACCATCTCATAAACACATCTCTGAGGCCTGAACTAGCTGTGGTGGTACTCTGGGGACATCCTGGAGTACTCATGGGCAAAAGACAGCAGAGATCATACAATATCCAAGTAGATCTTGCTGCAGGTAATTAAACAGATCTGAGACCTTCTTTTCAGATGGATCCACAGTTAGAAATAAGTGCTTTGGAATTGGTTTTACAGGATGGAAATTGGTGAACTAATTTTGGCCCCGTTTTGCAACAAAGTACAACAAGAGCAGTGGCAGAAGGTAGCTGCCGTTGCAGGAACGGCCAGCTCGGCTAGTTACTGTGAATGGAATAACAGAACTCAAAGGGTTGGTGCAGATAGAAATGGTTGTTTCATCAGGCTTTCCTTAAAATGACAGATGACTACTAATCCTTGCCATATTATAAAATATACCTAGAATGTATTTGGTTGCAGACTTTGGATTCTAACCAACTTCTAATGGCTACAAGTCAGTCATGTAAAAAGCATGGAGCATCTAGTTATGTGGCACGGTTATGGGCCTGTATCCTTTGAGAAGGGTTCCAATACTTACAAAATCCTTGAAAGAAAAAAAAAAGAAAAAAGAGAAGGTCTAATTTTCTTGTCCTCTGCCTACTTTTACACTGGCACACTTCCAAGGATCACTTGGAACCAACAGAGCTGGCTATGATTAAAGAGCCCATACACACACACACAAACAAAAAACGGATTACACAGCAGAGCAACAAGACCAAAGACCATTTGAAATGGATTGCTTACTCAAAAGGAGCTGCTTCTTGGAAGGGACACGGCTGTGCTAGTTAATCAGTACTGTCGAAATAGATGTCTCTATCACAGCCTGTTATTTATTTTGCATCAAGAAAGGAACAGTACCTGGTAAAGTTTGGGAAGAAAACACAACATTGCAAATTGCTTTTCCAGAACTGAAGAGAGCAGATTTATGGAGGACGTTGCTCCAAAAATGCACTGCAATATAACATTGGGGGTGAAGGAAAAAAGAAATGTATGTATAATATTGCTGACTACACTGCTGACAGGGCAGTTATTCTGGAGGAAATAATTTTTACAGTGCATCTGAAAAAAAAAAGCAACTAACCATCTCCTGAGATCAGATTGGCTAGAATACAAGATCTTGAACACATAAATACAAAAGAAACTTTCCTCTGGCTACAAAGAAAAAAAACAAAGGGAAGCCTCTGATTAAAAATGAAATAATGCACCTCCAGCATTGAGCCTCAAGTTGTCTGCGTGTCAGTGCATCACTAATGAAGAGCACTAGGTTCCTCACAGCTACAGGTCTTCCAAAAGAGCAGTCTGGGGATCACAGGGATTCATTTCCATGGCAGAAATTAGTGTTTGAAGTTACTCTTCCTTACTGGACTGTGAAACACTAAGGAAAGGTAGTAGATCAGACTTCAGCTGGGAGCAGTAGTTGGCTATGCTTAAATGCCACCACATGGGCTACAAGTATGACTAAGGAGTAATTATTTTTGGAATCTAGAATTTTAAATTATCACAAGTAAAATATCAATTCAATATATGTATTGAATGCATATTTTGCTGTGTTTTTCTCAACTGAAATAGCTACGTTTCTTCAATGTATAGAAATGGGTTAGCGTGTTCTGACCAGCAATGTTTTGAACTTAAATTTTCCATTTTAACAATTCAAAACTTGAGTTCACCCAAAATGAGCATGAAATGAAGCATATTTCAAACAGAATTAGAGGTGGGAAAAGAAAAAGATGAAGTATCTTTTCTAGGAAAAGAAAAAGATGAAGTATTAGTAGGGGGTTTCCCAACACTGGGCCACTTGTTAGAATCAACAATGAAAGTCCTGCACCCTTTGTATGCTGATGACCAAGATGTTGCTGTAAAGATTTCTGTAGACAAAGCAGAAAAAAAAAATTGTTTAGCATGAAAGTATTGATGATTCCAGGCTTGGTAGTATTCCAGTGAGATTTTCCCCCCTATTAGAGGGGAAAAACACAGCTTTTATCTCTAATAAATTTGTGGGTTTTAGTGAAATATGAAAGATCAAAGTCTAGATCCTGGCATTTAGTCAGATAGAGTGGAGATTGGCAGGGAATTTCTCAAACTCTTCTTGTAACTACTGTCTTTTGAAGAAATAAATACTCATTAAAATGGAGCTTGAAGGGGGACCTCAGTCTTCCAAACCTCAGGTGAACACCTGTAAAGGAATCAATAAATCTCTGCCATGGGTTTGGACACCAAGCCTGTTTTGGTCCTGGAAAACCTAAAATAAAATACCTGTTCATACAAATGCGTATAAACAGTAATATACTCTGAAAGAAAAACATTTCAAAAACAACATTCAGTTCATCTGTATGTTTTACACAGTGATGGCATGAATGTCCTGGATATTTCACATCCTTTACTAGTTGTTGCCTATGAAGTTCCAGATATCAGTAACTCAGCAGCCAGGCTTTGAACTAATGAAACATCTAGACTTGAGCACACATCTGTTTCCCAAAAAAATTGTTTATTGGTGAAAAATTACTTTCTCAGAATGCCAAAAAGTATTGCTTAATTGTTACAGGTGAGATAAACAGCTAGGGATTAATTTTCTGAAGTTTAGGATTTTTTTTTTCTTTCTAATGTCTAATTTTAACATTTATATTTAAAAAGTGTTGATTTCTCATTTAGATATGAGCTTTTCTTGAAATGTCTGTGTAATATAAAGATTAATTCATCCACAAAAAAAATCGGTTTTAAACCCCCCGCCCCCCCAGTTTCAGTTCTGTAAGCACAATAAGAGAGTAAATTTCTACACATATGTTTCAATGAGGACATCAACTAACCATGTACTGAGACTATCTTCCCTGTGATTCACAATATCCATATTCCTCTTTGTTATATTTTCAAAACTGAAAATTAGTCCTGGTAATACCAAGACAAATATACTCTCTCTTCATGTTATAATGAAAAGAAGCAGAAGGTCCCCATTCAGTATAAGGTTTAGTTTCAATAGAAGCAAAATAGGCAGAAAATTACTCAGATCATTTTTTGTTATTCACCTTTCTCCCGCCTTTCAACATGGATCATGACCTTGAACATGCACCACCTGCATATCAGCGAATAGCTTAAGGAATATGTGTCACCTAGAAATCTTCTAGTATTGTGGAGCGAGAACAAAATCCGAGGTTAAACACTCAAATGTTAACAGAAAAAGGTGAGAAAAAAGGAGAGGAAGCTAAGAAAAGGAGCAATTATGAAATGAAAATTGAAAATAGAAAATACTCTTTAATTCCTCATTAAGAAGCCACAATCAAGGCCTCATTTAGAAACATGATTTAATTCCTGGCATGTCTGAATTTTGGTTAGAAAGCTGTATTTCACAAATTTCTTAAATACTTTATAGGTAGAAATAAAACCTACAGTTTGTATATTCTCAAGCTCAGCTGGGCACATTCATTGCTTCAAACAATTCTGTCATTTATTAACCCTTTCTAAACCTCACGAGGCAGTGGTACTCTTGTGAGTTTGCCTGCAGTCCATGCACTTAGGCCAATGGATCGCAGGTGCAAACCTCAGATGACCGCAGTGGGAGGGAGCAGGCAGTGGCAGCACAGGATGAAAAGCAGCCACAGGACTCCTGACTCCAGGTCATCCAAGCATCCCATGGCACTCCAGCACCTGCCTGTATTCCTGATGGCTCCCACCAAGGCACCTTCTTGCTGAGGAGTTTGGATGCTTTGGGCAAAGATGTCTGGCCTGGGTGGTTTTTTGAGAGAAAGGGGTGAGAAAACATGAACATAAAAATTGTCAGATAAGGAAACCTGATACAGCTTGAAAAAGCATCCTACAGTGCTTCTGAGAAAAGGTTTTGAGGAAGGAATTGAGAAGGTACTATTTGAAAGAGATTTGCTACTTTTATCTGGAAAACTGCCTCTGGGTTGTTTGAATGTTCACGTTTTCAGAGTTGGAGGTCTTTTCTAAACGTCTAACATTCCTGACCATGGGAAATACTGTAAGTTTCACTTTTTATAGCCTACTCCTTCTCTCCTTGGTGCCACTGGACCCCAGCGCTGACAACTGCCTTGCCTGTGTCCCACTTGCCCCACCAGGCTGCTCTTCCAGCACAGGGTCCTCGCCCACCCTTCCTGGGAGGAACCGGGGGAACCCTCACCCAGCCTTCCTCCAGCCTCTCAGCTTGGCGAAATTTTTTGGCTAAAATATCTCTTGGAGAAAATTATTCAGTCAACAGCAAAATATATCAACTAGTCATGTTGAATTTACTGAATACTTTGAGCCACAAAAGGTTTAAAGTAGTCCTCCTTCCAAAAAAATGTGTTGATACTTAAAGAAAATTGTGTGTTTATATTTTCTTCATTCAAAACAGTATTTTATTTAGGAAATTTCTAACAGACATTTTAAAACTAAAAAAAAAAGAAAAAAGAAAAAAATACAATTTAAGCAATGCATTTTGCTTTAGGTCAAATGAAGCAAGTAATCTGACCAAAGATAATTTCATTTATCTTGAAAATGTTTCCTTTACACTCAACCCAAAATTATTTTTTCTTTACTTTCAGAAATACCAGCAAAACAAAAGATTCACTATTTACACAGCTGCTTTTCTGACACATATGCCCGAGTCTCAGGGCTACATTTCTTATTCCTGGCTGGACTTCCCAAGAACATTCCACTAGTTAATAGCAATAACATAGGTCAATTCAGGCTTGAGGTAGGTAGGTGGTGTTTAGTGGAATTTTGCTCATTTTTATTAGGTCTGAATAGATTCCATTTTATTATTTTATCAGTTTCCCAAAACTGGGATAACATTTGATGCTATAATCTGTTCTTTGATTCAGATAGAAGGAAGGTTCAGGATTCTAATAAAGGAAGGTACTAATACAAGTACTAATACAAGTTTCCTACTTCAGAAAGTTTTATTACTTCCTTACCATTCTCTTTTTTTTTTTTTAGTAGCACTCTTGTAGAAGTCTTGTTCTTGGCCTAGTCTACCTTACTAGCATTTCATGTCCTCATTTTTGGAAATCCACTGCATCTAGCTGTTGGGCTGCTCTGAGGTTTGCCCACAAACTTGGGCAAACTTACTGTCCTCTGGTAAGATACTTCCAGTTAAGTTTCTCAGTTTTAGAATTTACTTCTTCTGAAGCTGTGGAGTTGGCATGCTTCGCTAGGATATAATCTTACATTAAAAAAGAGACCCAACGTTTTCTTTAGCATTTGATCAGTTTCACACCAAAAAGCTCTTCCTCTTTACACCCTCACAGCTTGTCCAAAATTTATTGCTTTTTCTCTTTTGCACCATCCCATTTTAAATTCTCTGTACACTAGCTTATGCTCCAATAATTTTCACCTTTCACTATTCTACTCACCTTCTCTCACTTTATTTCACCATTTTCTTTTCATTCATCCAGTAGGCATATTTCTCTGACACCATTTTCCTTTCCCGTCTTACTGAATACTTTTCCTAGTTTGAATTTCTGTACTAGCCGCCCATGATTCCCCTGTGCCCCACCACCTCTGCATCCTCTCTGGAGCTTTCTTGGGCTCTATTACTTCTACATTTCTGCTCTTGTCCTCATGCTGATATACTCTAATACCTTTTCTCCTTAGTTTTTTTTACTTTGAATCCTTTATGTAGAAGTTGTTCAATGCCTCCCTCTCTTCCCTCATTAACAATTTTCTTATGCTTGTAATGCTCTCCAGATGCACATATACTATCATCCTCACTTCATCCTAAAGCTAGAACCACCCCTTACATGACCAATTTGAGTAACCACAGCAACTAGATCCCAGTCTGCCTTTGTTCACTCTATTGTGATACTTGTCCTCTTACCCTTTACTTTCCCAACAATTATTTTATTGAGCTTGTAGATGTGATCAGGATGGTGGGTTCCAAAGCACTGAAAAAGTATTTTGGATAATAGTTACAGTTTAGCTTTAAGATATCCTTCCTGCCTCTCATCAGAAATGTAGCTTTCTTTTGCCACCTCAAGGGGATCATGCTTAGCAAAAGGATCCCTGCTCCCAGTTAAGAGTACATACTCCCCATGCTTAGCCAGACTGATCCCTGCGTTTCTGTCCAGAGGTTTTTTACATACTGGGTGGAACAAGGGCCATTAAGTAGTCTTAGATCCCCCAACAAAAGGATGCGAATAGTGAAGCTTAACTATCGCTTAATCATTGCTAACAATAAATTATTTACAATGTAACCAGACAAAGGAGGAACTTGCTGTATCACATAAAAAAAAAGGAGGGGGGAAAAAAAAAAAGAAGAAGATATCACCATGCTATAGCTTCCATCTGTTCAGACATGGAAGGAGATCTTTGCATGACATTTACAACAAATACGATATTTGTTTATCCAAAACAGAGACTATCAAATTCTGCAGCACGTTCCTCAGGCGCATCTTACAGAGAGTGCCTGAGCTGCAGGATACTGCTCCGAAGGTGACCTCATTCTGAAAGCTGAATCCAAATGAATACAAAAATATTTGTTTATTGAAATGTGTTGTAGCAGTTTTCAAAAAGTGACCTAGTGAGACTTGCAGCAGAGAAAAAAAGGTCTATTTTAGTTACTGCTCAGCTCAGTATATTATGCATCAACCTAGGGCTCCTTCTACTAAGGCTCCTAAATTGTTTTAGGGAAAAACAGAATGAATAAAATATATATTACTTCTACAGAACCATTTTTTGTTCTCAGTTATATCAGGATAAATTCAGAGTAAATCTAATGAAGTCAATGATTTTCTAATAGTGTAAAAGCGAACAAATTGAGCTCTGAAGCTTCTCATGTTTTATTTGCCAAGTGTTTTCATGTTATGTTGGCAAATGGACAGTGACAGGATGTACAGGTTTTGGGAGCCCTTTGGCAGGCACCAAAGAAGCCCTATTGTATCCCATGACAATGCAGCCATTCGCGAATACTACCAGAACTGGTCTTCCTAGCCAGAAGCATAGCAGTTCCTCTCACTGGTTTGTTGTCCTCACATGCTTACTTGCTAAATTGTAAGGCAAAAAGGCATCCTGGATGTTTCCTTGAGGTGGCAATTGGGGTTGAATGAGAATTTTTTCACTAAACCCCAAACACGAAGGAAGAACATTAAATAGAAACTATAAACAACCATCATA
>NW_008824806.1:5612130-5619349 GCF_000699105.1 Pygoscelis adeliae | reverse complement strand
TCTTTCCCTCCTCCCCTCAAACATGGGCTCAAGCTCTCTCCAAACTCCCAAAACACCCAGGATCATGGTTCTTTTATTCAGTCAGAACAGATAATTTCCTTTTGGAGATAAGCTTTCAACTTTGCATTAAATTACTTACATTATTTATTAACAACCTCTGTTTGCTGAAAGAATACAGAGTCATTTGCCATATTTAATTTCATTTGTGCTTAATGAATAGAGGGCCAGATCCAAAAGAGACCTTGAGCACCTTAAATGCATCTTCTGGAAAAGCTGGACTCCTAAATCTCAATTTTCAATCCTGAAAGCATCCTCTGAGTTGTCATTCCACATGAGGGTGCTGACACTTCTGAGCCACCTCCCTCCAGGTGTCAGAAAGCCCTGGCTGCCAGGCTGCCCCTCCAGTCCCAATGGGAAGCCAGGAGATTGGCAGAGCTATCTGGAAGCTTCAGTGGAAGAGTAGCAGTTTATTCCTCTGATGTAGACGTAGGACCTGATGTAGACATAGGACTCTGTTCCTGGCTAAAGTTAGAAGAAAGTGGCAGTCACCACTAAGATCTGCAGGAGGTGTAACCATCCACTTTGAGTCAAGCCTATTAGCTGGAGAAACTTGTTGCAACTCTTCCCCTTTTAGTGCTCTAAATGACCCAGGCATGGGCACGTTCACTGTTCTTTTCAAACCATGGAGAGCAAAAGAACAGACACAAGAAATAGACACACAAGAAATAATTGTGAGCGTGATTGAGACCAAATGGTTGCAATTGGTATGGGGAGGAGAGTGCTGAGCCTGGGTTTCACCTTGAAGCATTCAAACAGCTGGAATGTATCCAAATGCCATCCCTGTAGGTTTCCTCCAACATCCCCATTGTAATAACCTTGTTTTCCCCTGCCCCTTGTGATTTCAGGTGACCTGTACCCCTACAGCATCTCCGTCCTTCATGAGCCAGGTGAGAGGCAGTTCATTGCAAGCTACACATGGGCCATGTTGCTGCCCAGGAAACCCTGTCAGCTGGCTACTGGCAAAGTGAACTGAAAATTATGGTCCACCAAGGCTGACTAGGAGGAAGAGTCTTAAACTAGTTCTCATAGCAGAGGAATAGACTTCTTCAGTGCCGCTTCAGCTATCTTCAAGGCTCATCTCCTCTGCCAGTGTTGAGTGAAGTTGGTCAACAAGGCTCAGAAGTTATTGTAGGGATAACAGCAGTTTGCCTACCTACAGTTGTATAAAACCCCACCTAAACAATGCCAAACCACTGATAGTCAACAAGACCTTTTCCATGTTATTTCTTGAGACAATAAAGCACAATGGATAATTTCCATCACAGCAAAGAAAATCCCCAGCTCCATGGTTCATCCCTGTTCTGTACACCTTGGACATGGTCCTTCCCCACTGAGTGCTCCATCTCTTTCCCCGAGTAAAGTTAGAATGGAGATTCAAGAGAAAGACTAAAAGGGAGGGGATTTTCAGCATTAGCTCTTGTTAGCATATCTGGGCATCAGCTTATCACCTGCTGTTAGTGTACTGAAACACAGAATAAAGTTGCATTTCTGTAAAAGACATTGGGTGCAAAATTGGACAGAAGAGTGTCAGATTGCAGTTATTCCATTCTTTCACACAAAATGTGAAATAACATGTTAACTGCCTTCTGGGCATACAGTAAGCATCTATTAAAATAATTACCATATGGCTCTTTTTGGGACATGGTAACTTTCATGTTATTTTACAACCCATTCAGATGAACAATTTCGCAATGGACCCTACAGGACCTTTAAAGGATTTTATCAGGTTACGGGATTAAGGCTTTGATAGAGATTCTGAAGAAAAAGCAGGTGGAAATAACAGCTCACACAGTGCCTCTGCAGAGTGATTACTGGGCTATATTCTCTGTTCAAATGGGAAAAGGAAATCCCTTGAAATAAAAAGTCTGGCTGCTGCTGATTAGCTGACAAGAACAAAATTGAACACTACACACATAAAACTCTATATGCGCTACCAACAGATCCATCATGTCAGCAATTCATTTTCTTATGGTAGCATGGGCTTTGAGAGGAATCCATTAAGGCCCAAACAAATTAATAGCAGAGAAGACAAGCAACCCCTGCCTTGCATGATTTTCTATACACATGGCTTACAAGTCTATTTTTGCGTTGTTATTTTTTTTATATTTATCCCTTCCTTACTCATTAACTTTACTGCATTACATAGTCAGGGCCCGAAATACTCCGCTTTTTGCTGTTATCAGCACATAACTTGCATCAGTTTCTCCAGCTGCAGGAATACTGTAGTAAAAATATGCTATATGGAGCAGATACCTCTAAATCTTTGCATTGTTGCAGTTGTACCTGGAGCTCATAACAAGGACTAAGGGCGCAAAAGTTTGAGGATGAACTCTGGTTAAGATTAATCTAAAACATCATATCAGTAATTTAAAAAAAAAACCCACAACAGTTTGTATCACCTCTATCTTTTTCTCCAGTTTTACTCCTTGCAGAGTCGTTGAAATGCATTGCCTGTTGGCGGACTCCAGTTGTGGTGGTGATGGTACGTTAGGTGGCAAGTCCCATGAAGCATGCTAATATGCGCTAATCTTTTAATAATGATGAATATTTGACTCTTTCTAATGGGGGTATTTTTTTTAAAGAGGCTTTCCACAAAAAAATCATCACAATGGTTGTCACAAGTAAGCTTCCCTCCCCTTTGAAAGAACTGACTGTAGTGGAAAAGATAATTACTTAGTTCCTTTATCTCTGAATTATTTGTAATAAAACCTGAAATTGCACCACAAGGTCTTTCATGAGGATGTCATAAATTAAGATGCATCGATGTATTTGGTGCATCTGTTCAGCTCTGCGCTCCTTTGTCTTCTGCAAATAGCGCAGCAGCTTCAATACCCAGCAGACAGCATTTACGCAAATGATGTCGTGGTCTGTATCATTAATATTCAGCGATTGTCTGTCATAGACACCTTACTGTACATCTGTTATGCAAATTTATGTTAATTTTTGCTCACTGACAGCTGCCTTGGTTCCCTCCCTAAAATGATCTTTTCCATTTTGAAGTTTGCAATCTGTTCCCAAAAATGTTAATCTAACAATTAACTGAAATTGCTAAACAGAAATTTTACATGTTATGTCCAAAATAGAAGCCAGTGTTTTTAAATAGATGGTGAATCTTCTCTTCACATCATTTGTTTTATATGTGATTCAGAGAAGGGTAAACATTGATCTTTGCACAGCCTGTGTTGGGATAAGTGACAATCTCCCTATATAGTAATAGGTTTTGCAGAAAATGGTGCCATCTTGTTTTCACATAGGCTATGGGCATAAAACTGACTTTCCCATTAAAAGGTGCTCTTTGTAGAATTGTTTTCTATTTAGACTTTTGGAAATGGAGAGGCCACTCTTTATTAATACATTATTTATTTAAACCTTTGATATTAAATAATATGACCATATTTCAAATAAAGACAGTAAGCATTTTAAAAATGTTTCAGAGCAATTACAACATCATGATAGCACAATGTATCAGGAAAAGTGAGATACGGAGGTCTTAGAAGCTAGGTTCAGGCTGCTGGGGCAAACGCTTCAACCCAGTGTGCCCACAACTGGGTTTTTGCTTTTAGGGTCAGGAACCAGACAAGTTACACCAGATATCCCACAAGGGACCAGTGGACATCTGGGCAGGTGGTGTACAGAAGAAGGTTTAAGTCTGTTAGACATTAGGGGATGTACATGAGGAGAGCCTAGACAGAATAATGGTCTCCACCTTAAACCAAAGTGCAACTGGATTGCTGGCACACAGTGTTTACAAGTTCTGGGGCATCGCTTAGATCCAGAGCAGAGAAACACTGACAGGAGCCAGGGAGGGATGGGGTCAGGCAGACACCTGCAAGAGATGTCAGAAACATGAGGGTAGCTCTGTGTCTCAGAGAGGACAGCTCTGAAACTGGGGATGAAATGGAGAGGGACAGGTTGCAGTCACAGATCAGGCTGTTAGGAAAGGGAATTAAATAAGAGTAGGCATATTGCCCGTACTGGGAAAGAAGTCCCCAAGTGTCCATATACTAAGGCCAACAGCTTCAAAGCAGAAACTGCTTAACTACATTGCCTGGTAGTGTAATAGAGCCATGATATAACAGATTTTTCAGAAACCTATGGCCAAATTGGAATGTGGCAGAGTATACAGAACCTGACTATAAACCATACAGAAAGACAGGCTGAAAGAAGTTAAGTTGTAGACATTAGAAACAGCATTACAGCGCACCACAGATTCAATATCAGTCTTCACCATGGAAAATACAGCCAAGATACCTATCCAAACCCTACCCTTATCAGGAAATAAAGAGCACGCTATGTCAGGCTGAGCTGTCAAAATAAGAAGAGTAGGAAAATTAAACTGATAAATTAAAGAGCAGCATGTCACCTGACTGATGGCATCCCTCCAGGAGATCTCTTAGAAGCATAGCCTCCGTTTCTAACAAAGAATACAGAATAGCTCATTAAAAAACACAGAATGGCAGGGTAGCAAACATTGCCCTTTCCTTCCAAAAAGGGAAACAGGGGAATTCTCAGAGTTACAAACTATGAATCCTCAGAAAAGTTTTTGGAACAATAATTAAGACAAAAGTATAAAATCACCAAAATGAGAAGTCTATGAGACCAAGCTGGCAGAGCTTCTATTAAGGAAAATTGTTCTTCTCTAGTCTATTATAATGCATCAAGAGTGTTAAACAATGGATGATGGAGACCATTTTGTAAATAAATTCACTTGAAAGCCGATGTATTTAATTGAAAAGTATTTCCTGAGGAACCAATTAGGAAAACAAAGTAATCATGTAAGAAGAGTGAATGTTCTGCTGTAGTTCAGAAAGTAGTTGACAAAACCGTAGCAAATAGAAGTATATAACTTACTCCCAAATTAGAAACTCATAGTGGAAAAATTGCTGAACTATTTTAGAACTGCAATTAATAAGATTGTTTGGAAAATTTGGAAGAGGGGTAAACAGCCATATTGGTATTTGCAGGTGACAACACTTAGTCTAGATGTCTAGACAAAGGAAAGTGCTTGACAGACTTAGGAAGGCCTTTAAAATAGATCACAAGGCAGCACTTGAAAAATAAATTCAACATCAAGTACAAGATAAATTCAGGGACATGGGCTACTACATTTCAAGGAACCTCCTGAGGCATCAGGTTCTACCATTTACTATCACAGGCAACCACATCATATAATTTTTCAGCATAGTTTATCAAGTTCCAGTTTTTGTTCTAATCAGAATTATTGTACACGCTTTCGGTAAACAATCTTCTCAGAACAAAGTTTGAATTTTTTATAGCAACATTCAAGCATATAACAGAGGCTACAGCTAAACAGAATGATTCATAAAAATTAAAACTGACTCCTGTGTTTCACCTGTCTTTTCATGAAGCACTTTAACTAGAAAAGTAGAACTTGCAGCATAGTTCCAATAATATTACACTATCTTAATGTAGGGATATCCCCACAATAAGATTTTTAATATTAACTGACACTGTTGGGGATGAGCCATTTTACAGTTGTCTTTTCCTTTTTAGGCACCAGCAGAGAATGGAATGACCCTTTTTCTGGTCATATCCATACTGTCTTCTGTGCATGTGTTTCAGCACTTCAGCCTTCATAAATAGTTTTCCTAACCAATTACAACAACCTGAACCACCCTCCTATGGAAGTCTTGGTTTCTTTTATTACAGGAAATTGGCAGGGGACACAGGACAGCATACCAAAGGTTGTCTGTCCAGCATCACCTGCAATGTTGGAGTAAAATGGTGGGATGACAGTAAGAGTCATGCAGGCAGAAAGCTATTAAGAGCAGTGGACCAGCCCAAGGTTATAGCATCCACCCGGCACCCCAGCAAGCGTATCCCTGCCTGCTGGATGCTGTTCATCAGTCCCAAAGCTCAGGGCTCTGTCTCTGCTGTGTTAGCTTAGTTTTGAAGTTATTTCAAACATCCTAAGTCCAGAGAGATTGTTATCAAGTTGAGATATAGTTTTCACTGTTTGAAATACTTCAGTAACAGTAGTTGTAAGAACAAAATGCCAAAGAACAGCTACAACATAACTAATCTCGGAGTTTAAATCTGATATCTCTTTGGTGACCAGATCTTCTAAAAGAGATTTTTTGCCTTGATGACATTAAGATTAGATGATGCCTTTTACTTTTTTTTAATACACTGGCATTTTACTGTCATATGGCTGAATCATTTGTAAGGAAAAAGAATGTGATGAACTGCTTTATTTAATGTCCTTGAAACCTTGACAATATTTTTGTACCATGCAAACCTCAAGTTGCTGACTACCACCTCAGCAGGAGCTCAGGGGCTATGCCAGGAATTTCCACCTATAGAAATGAGCTGAGACAAAGACAGTTTTGCCGTTTTGATTTTCTCCTTCTTCCCATTTTGGAACGGAAACAAATATTTCGGTGTTTCCTGATAAAAAAGCTGTCAGAAAGTTGTGACAGACTGATTAGGATATTTTGCTTCCAGAAAACAGACACTGTAGTCTAGTTTGAGTTTCTGAACATCTTCATTATATAGACAAAATAAGTTTCATCAGAAACAGCCCCTTAAAAATGAAAAAAATCAAAACATTGTTCTAAAACTGGTGAAGCACTTCAATTTCATTGTTTTAAAATGGCATTTCTTCCAGACTGATTAAAAAAGTCTTAATGAACCATATTTCATTGGAAGTGGTGGAAGAAAGTTTCAGAGGTGCCTTTGATGGAAGTTTCCTGAACAGCTCTTTCCTGAGCTCTGATGTGTGAAAAAACTGGGTTTTGAACTGTCTGTAACCAAAATGCAGCGTCTGACTGAACTGCAACAACTCACACCCTATACCGACCCCTTTGCACATGCTTTGTGTACAAATACCAACCAAAGATAGAACAACCCAACAGTACAGCAGCTTTCTAGGCCCTACACCTTAGAGAAATGCAGCAAAAGCCTACCCCAAAAGTGCAGAGACGGGCAGCAATTTTCAGAAAGGCCCTACAGGTACGATGGCTGTTTTGCAACTCGCTCCTTCTGTGGCAGGCAGTGTGCAATTCCTGCTCACCCGTGTCCCCCAGCACCCCTCACTGCTGCACAGACAGTGTCTTCCTGCTGCCACGTTGCCATTGCACAGCAGCTTTTGGAGATGGTATGTGCAGCCACAAGGACAAAGGGTTTTCTTTGTTTTAGG
>NW_008824806.1:5611600-5612117 GCF_000699105.1 Pygoscelis adeliae | reverse complement strand
ATGAAACCACTGTTATTTTCACTTTAACTGTTCTTTATCTTGACATCTACCTCCCCAAGATAGAATGCACACACCTAGAAAGAGAGACTTAATTAGATTTCTTATTTCTGACAGCCACTAGTGCAATAATACTCTCTTCTCCCTACCCACATAGGTCACAGAAAATAAGATTGGAGTGATCTGAAAAGATTGGAAGTCTGCTAAATTATTCACAAAAACAGCGCTGAGGTCCACCTGTGAAGAGTTGCATTTCTTTATGGACTGAGTGACTTTCATCAGTCATTTTATTGATCAGTGTAGAAAAATGTGATTTAACACACATGGGGAAAACCCCCACCAAACACACACAAAACCTGCTCCACCACCACTCCTCTGACTGTTGCTAATTAGTAATGGGGTCTTGGGGTTATAGTAGGTAATTTCATGGATCTATCACCTCACTGATTAACAGTAATCAAACAAGCCAGCTAAATAATAGGCATTATTAGGAAAGGAGTAGAGAACAAGACAGAGGAAA
>NW_008824806.1:5588316-5611587 GCF_000699105.1 Pygoscelis adeliae | reverse complement strand
GAATAAATCCATAGTTTACCTGCATCTCAGCTATTATCTTTTACACTTGCCCCCAGTTCTCAAAAAGTAAAAAGAAGACTGAAAAAAACAGGAAACATTCTCAGAAGAACATCAGGGAAAATCACTTCTGTGTAAGGAATGGCTAAATAAGCTAGGTGTCTCCAGTCTGCAGAGTATAGTTACTGGTCAACTGGTACGGTTGTTTAGGAAATGACTGTTCACTCTTTATTCCACTGCAAGAGTTCAGGAGCAAAGAGGAGCTAGACTGACACAGAGAGTGTGGTGGCTCTCCATTCCCTTGGTAGCAAATTGCAGAACCCCCAGAGGAGTCACATCTGGTTCAGAAAGCCTCCACGCTGACAACTGTTGGAAACTAAGAGAGTGGGTAGGGAGGGCAGGAGCATATATGTCTATCCTACTGCTCTCTAGGACATTTATTTTTCTCAAATGCAGACACAAGATCCTAGGCAAGAGAAACCTTCCCCAAAAGCTTAGGCATTCACATCAGGTAAATAAGAGCTCTCCATGCCATTCACAAGAGAAATGAATAAGTGTTCAAATTAGGGAAAAAAAAAAACCCCAAACAAACTATTTTGCATTTTTCAACCCTAAATAGACCATAAAACATTCCTAAAAATAATCAACCAAACTTACCTTCAAAGGTAAGACTATTTTTTCCCCATATGAGAACAAAGCCCCTCCTTGCCCTCTGCTCAGCAAATCCCAGCCCTGAAGGAACCCCCACTTTCACTCCCCACCTTTATATGCTGCAGTTATGAGCTGTGACCAACCAAAAGCTGAAAAGCACCATCCCAAAGAAGTGCTCTGTCATCAGGCCTCTGTCTCCTCTTCCCAACCCTCCAAAATCCTGCTCACAAATGAAAAACATTTAGTCTACAGTGTCATCACACAAACCACTCCACCTGAGAAAAACACTCCCTTTGGTTGTGGTACTGTTGGGAACTCCTCTCAGCTCCTGCAGTGCCTTTACCTCATACATCACCCCCATTGTTTTCAAAGACAAGCGTTTATCAGAACATGACTTCAGCTGCAGGAAATTTAAAGTCACAAGTTTCAAAACAGATTTAGTAAAACAGTATCTGGAATTAATAGAGAAAATAGTCTATGGAGATTGCTAATAAATGATGATCTGAGAGATTTTTGATCACTAGATTGCATTAACCTGTTCCTTAATCTAAATCCAATTAAATAATTCTATATGCCTTTTATTTAGATAAAACTCCTGATAGTTTAACAAGCATCAATGACTTGTAAACCTCTGCTACTTATATTTAATTGTTCTGCTCCTTTAAAAATGCCACAGTGATAAAGAAGAATAGAAACAAAATAAAATTTGAATGAATAATTAATTAATATGTGACTGGGAAGCAGAACAGCTTAAATTTGTGACTGTGTATATGCTGATACTTCCTGAGATCTGACTGAAAATGATACTATACCAGAAAAAATATCAAGAGAAAAATGATGCAAGATGACTCAAGTCAGGAGCAAGTTATGAGTATCTGGTGAGGACACATCACAAATGCTGAAACTTCTGTGGCTGTACTGCAAATAATTGAGATGATCCATGGAAAAGGCCTCCTTTAATATAAGAACAATGCCGCTTTAGAAGGTCATTTTGAGTGTTGGGGGTGGAGGGGCTTAAAACAATATAATGTCTCCTAAGACTCATTGGAAAAATTTCCATTAACCTGCACAGAAGAAAAAGCCAGGCTCATAGTTGAGTAGGAATAGGTGACATTTTGATCTAGGTGACATGAGAATATAGAAAGCATAAATTGAGCTAATTTAGATGTGCAGCAGTGTATATAAGTTCAGAATTTTGTCCAGCAATTTTCATTAAAATGAAGTCCTTCTCAAATGCCAAATATTCTTTGGGAATGAGTAGAGGTGGCAATGAAAAGAACAAGTAAACCTAGATAAACTTTAAGATGAATTATTTAAGCAGGTGTGCAGGTTAGAGAAACTCACAAAGAAACTCTCCCTGTAAAAAGGCATATATTCACCTCGTTAACTGCCTGGGTTTCTACATTCACACCTCTTTGGTCTTTGTTTTCCATTAATTCTAGTAAATGAGGTTATTTGTAGCAATGTCAAAGAAAAATATGAATTTAAGCAAGAAGAATACCCCTGCAAAGCAAATATGCAGTATTTCAAGCTCATTTGGGGATTTATACCAAGAAGAGAATCCTACAAACTGCACTCAGAGCTTGGGAGAGGGAGCGCTTTGGCAAACTGTGCCTTCGGGAAGAGCATAGCACTCCAGCCATGTGCATCCTCCTCGCGCACTGCAATTTTCACAAAACTCATCAAACCTCCAGTCAAAAGTAAAATGACTGAATTCAAGGTTTAATGTAGATGTCTTGTACATTGCCATCGCATCATGTTTACATTGAAAAGGTCAGGAGCTGAACTTTGTAAAACATAGTAGATCCAGTGTTGTGAATCATCATACTGTTGGCTAACCATTTTTACATAGGAATATGCTGAGCTTTCTTCAATTGTGTTTTAATACAAGCCTTGGGATTACATCTAGGTGGCACCCTGTCTGCCGAGCCAAAATCAGCTGCAATAAAGAGAAGTATACTCATTTATTTGCAGGACCTTTCAGTTAAGCCATCATTCTATAAGGAACAAATAAGCATTTTCAGAAGGATATCTGCAATCTACTCCACTCTGTAAATTTTTAGGCTTAGTTCTCCATGGTCCTGGAAGCTACAATCTCCCAGGTAGACTGGTTCAGGCAGCCCTACAGCAACTAATAAGGAATGGGATTACTGAAAAGATGTTCTTGAGGTTTTTTTCCCATCCCCTATTTGCACTGCAAGTTATTATGAATTTCCAGTGTTTCTCTGGTGCTCATTACTGTGATGCCCAAACAGCTGGATACAGGCAATACACTTTGACCTCGCTGGCTATTGCAAACTAAGACTTCCTGTAAAATCAGACTGTTAAGGTGGGTAGCCTCTCTCATATGATTGGTTTTTTATTACTATTATTTTACTGCCCAATATCAGGACCTCTGTATTCTCTGTAACTGACTTCTTTGTTTGGTTTGCAACTGCTGCAAATGAAACATCTGCAACCATTGTGGATAACTATTGAAAACAAATCTGAAGTCAAAAGCCCCACAAAATCAGAATGTAGTAAAAATTCTTCAGAGGACTGCAATAAGTATCACTTTTGCACAATCATCGTGATTCTGTGTAGGCTAAACCTGCAAGGTAAAATCCAGCTGCATACAGTCCACGTGACCCTTTGGTTATAGTGTGAAGACAATTACAACCTAGAGCCGGTTCTGGAGAGGCATCCAACAGATGAGCCATGCAAATAAGCCTTGTTTTCCACGAGGAGTCTTTCTATTATCGACTCTATGTACTGTCCCTGTAACATTATCCATCATGCCGTGGAAAGTGTCAGACATAAAAATAAAGTGGAAATCTATAAAACTGGTTTTGAGCCAGTAAAAAATGTCAATTTTGTGGCAGTCTTTATTAATCCCATTAACTGCAGTACTTTGGAATCCATAGGATTTCATAAGACATAATGCAAGCAGTGTTTGGATAAAAGAAGACACACAGAAATCCCACGTATGCATACGCAGAGAAACTTAAAGAAACGACTCAGTGGCTGACATCCAGTTATGTCAGTAATGTCAAAGGTGATATGGTTGAGAAGGCTATGCAGTCTTGTTAAGCTGGTTG
Organism: Pygoscelis adeliae; assembly: GCF_000699105.1. Classification (NCBI taxonomy): domain Eukaryota; kingdom Metazoa; phylum Chordata; class Aves; order Sphenisciformes; family Spheniscidae; genus Pygoscelis; species Pygoscelis adeliae. The sequence goes on along the minus strand of NW_008824806.1, from coordinate 5,607,862 downwards.
TCCTCTCCATGGTACCAGCGTGGGAAATTCTAATGTTGCAGTTTAGAGATGTAGCTTCATACAGTTGACTTGAACAATATCCTCTCCCTCACCTATGGGATGAGCTGTCACGTTGAATGAGCTGTGTCTCCCTCTGTGTATCATGCCACACCTCTCTTCTTAAAGAAAAACTTGTGTTTTCATCAGAGGAGATCTAATCCAGCTAATCACACGTAATTACAAGAGCATTGTACAAAGTGTGTGAAACACCTTTTGAAATCTTTTTCTTGCTATCAGAATCACTCTTTTATCCTTTTGCTTTATGTGTTCTATTGAGATTTACTATTTTGCCTAAATAATTGTGCTACATGCATAACTGGCCTAGAGGGTACAGAATTAAATATTTTACAATGAGAAATTCTGAAGGAGAAGAAAAAAAGATTCTCTCCCTTCAACAATGTACTTGGCTCTAAGCATATACAATAAACTAAAAGTCTGTGAACCTTTTCTTCCCTCTGGGGAACATTTTTTACATAAGTAACCCCATTTCATAGAGTCATAGAATCATAGAATCATTAAGGTTGGAAGAGACCTCTAAGATCATTGAGTCCAACCGTCAACCCAACACCACCATGCCCACTAAACCATGTCCCTAAGCGCCTCATCTACCCGTCTTTTAAATACTTCCAGGGATGGTGACTCAACCATTAGTTGGGTTGAGCTTGACCTCAGCCAAGAGGCTGCTCCCTGGGCAGCCTCTTCCAATGTTTAACTACTCTTTCAGTAAAGAAATTTTTCCTCACATCCTCATAAGACTTGTTCTCCAGACCCTTCACCAGCCTCGTTGCCCTTCTGTGGACACGCTCCAACACCTCAACGTTCTTCTTGTAGTGAGTGGCCCAAAACTGAACACAGTATTCAAGGTGCAGCCTCACCTGTGCCGAGTACAGGGGCACGATCACTTCTACTCCTGCTGGCCACACTATTTCTGATACAGGCCAGGATGCCATTGGCCTTCTTGGCCACCTGGGCACACTGCCGGCTCATGTTCAGCCGGCTGTCAACCAGCACCCCCAGGTCCTTTTCTGCCAGGCAGCTCTCCAGCCACTCTTCCCCAAGCCTGTAGTGCTGCATAGGGTTGTTGTGGCCAAAGTGCACAACAAAGGTGTGCACTATTTATTTACACTGGAAGAAGTACACTAAAGATTCCAAAGGCAAGTGTCAGAGGAGAGCATTTCAGCTGGAGCTGTACATGAGACGATGGGCTGTGAAGTGTGGTTTATTAATTCATTTTGGCAATGTAACCCAGTAAGTGCAATATAACAGTAATGTGAAATAGGGTACACAAAATGTAACTAAAAGTAATTATGCTAACTGTGAGTCTAATCTTGGAGAAAGCAACAGTGAGGGATGCTCAGCATCCCAGGACGTCTGTGGTTGACCTCACCTAACCGGGTTAATCTCCCTATGCTCTCAGGTATGTCGACGGGGAAGGATAAGCTCATTCAGACCATTATTGTAAAGCAAAGGCCCAACTTTACTTATTTTTACTTACTCCTGAGGACTCTCTGTGTCTGTCTGTCTTTCCACACATTGCAGGAGGACACTTAGACTGCCTTAGAAAAGTAGCTCTTGTAAATACCCATCTTAGAACTGCGGCTAAAAGTAAATTCCAATATGTAAATTAGTCTAAGTTATGTCTTGACATGTTGAATGTCAAGATATAACATATAGATTGCCACCAGTGATGCAAAAGAGGGTGCAAATGAAGCACATGTTCAGTGGCTTTGCTTGTTGGCAAATAGCAAACAAATGCAGCAATCAATACCCACCACACTGGGAAGTTCAGAATAATTATATCAGCATAAGGAAGAGGACCAAGGGCCCAGGCAGGAGGTTGTCACAGGCTGCCCATGGCTTTCCAGTGCTGGCACTGTTCTGACCTGGGATTCGGCCTGGGCCAACCAGTGCTGCCCCACACCGTGCCCAGGCAATGCCCCGGGGGGAACCTGAAGCCCAGGAAAGGTACTCAGAGGCCACCCTATTCTGCCATGGTCAAAGTGTCAACCATGCAGACAAGTTACATCAGGCTGTTTGCCCTAAGGGGCAAAGGATAACTTGTGGCCCACTTTATTTAATACTATAAAAACAGCCTGTCTTGACAAGACTGCAGCATGGCTGCATAATGTGATATTAATTTCTATCCCCATGCCCGTTTCCATGTCCATCTTCACACGCAATATTGGACTCCTGTTTCAACATTGCTATAGACAGGTTCAGAACCAACATGAAATAAAAAAAACTAATACCTTAGTCCTGCCCTTGGCACAGGCATGTTTTGTTAGTATAGCGACTGAATTATTCCCTTATCCATGATATATTCCTATTAATAACATTCTGCTCTGACTAACAAACAGCTTTATTTTATTGCCATAATTTCTGGCTTTCTCACAGTCTTCAAAAATATGAACTGAAACAGTCACTCCAGGAGTGGTCAAAAATATTACTACTTCAACACAATATTGCAGGTAGTAAATCTTTTCACATATGAAAATTAATCCATCTGCTTGTTTAGAGAGACACATATTGAAAAATAAAATCACAACTGTAAGTGATAAGAAAATCTCCACAATTGATATCCCTGCCTGCTTTCAACTGATAGCAGAGGTATCTGGTGCAAGGAAATCTGCTGCTTTCATAGAAATACCAACCACAGTGGAGATGACATTGCTGGGATGCAGCACATCAGCAGAGAGAGGAAAGAGAATCTTCATTAACAACATCTCATTTAAATGGGATATGCAGGGTTGATCCTGGGCATATTGACTTCATTTGCAGTGTTTGCTATGTACGGACTTCAGAGAGAAAGGCAAGTTCAGTCTGAGGTCTCAGTCACTGACAACAGCTCTGCTCTCCTAATGGAGCAGAACTTTTTCTGAGGAGGCAAAGCTTGTCTGGGCAAGGACTCCCTTGAAGCTTAGTCTGAGACAATCAAGACACCTAAAGTCTCTAAGGTCTACAATAAACGTCAACACATTCAGCTTCAAGTGCAAGGCGTAAATCTTTCCATCTGCCTTCTCTAACAGGAACACAAAATAATGTGCACATTTAAAAAGAGAAAAAAAAAAGCCTCTCATACTTTACAGCCCACGTATATCTAACTGAAGTACTTGGACACTCTGGCAGTAATAGTGATAGAAACTTAGTGAAGCCAGAGGGGCTGCAGCTCAGGTTCAGGCAGTGCTCCATGGGTCCACGGCCACATAACTGACACCATGAGATGCCTTCCTGGGTGGCTAGGGATACCTCCCGCCCTGAGAAACCCTTACACATCAGGCAGATTTCCCTCCCTGAGCCAGGACAGAGTGTCTAAGTTCACTAGTTAAGCTCAAAAAATGATGCCTTTGGAGGAACCAGTCATCTTGAGGCTTATGATGGCTTGATCACATTCTAAAAACCCTAAAAATTATCTTCCTAATTTCCTCTGCAGCACCGTCATCGTTGATTTGGGTAATAGGATTGACTACTTGGGCAAATGAAGGTGACAAATCTAGGAGTAGCAGATGTCCTCTACTGTATTCCTGGTGACCACCTCTTAGAATGGAATTTGCACTGAGTGAGCTCATACAAGTCCAAAGAAAAGATAATCTGTGCAAGCAAAAAACAAAACCAAACTAAATCACAAAAAAACCCAAAACACCCCAATTTGCAGTACTTTAGTCAAGATGTGAAGGAACACAGGGTCCTTTATAGAAAATCAACCACATGTTGTAGCTTTCAGGAAAGCGGATACATAGTGTGCTAACAGGGAGAAGGATACTGGCAGCCTCAGAGTCCCACCTCCTGAGTCACCAGCTCTCCGTCCTGCAGCATGTTCTTGGCTTTGCTGCTCTGGCGCACAAGAATGACCCCAGTTTAGAGGTTTTACAGGGGCAGGCCAGTTAAGTTGGACCTAATCAGTTCTCCTACCCACTTGAGAAGGGGAGTTGATAAAATTGCATACTATGCAATCTAAATAAAAGTAATCATTTTGTATTAAGTTGAAACTTACCATCAGGAAAGGAAATAAAAGCAAAGAAAGCAAAGCAAGCTATCACAGAAAGTATTTCACTGCCATGGCCAGTTGAGCTTAAGGCCATGCATGCTTTCACTGGTTTGGTATGTTCTGAAGGAGGAAGACATTTACAAGTTTGTCCTGCTCACTGTGTGACCCGGCGCAGGCTGCTCCACCCTGCCTTGCAGCGGTGTGGAGCCTGCCAAGCCTGCTGCTGAGATTCCCTTGCTGCCTCCCCCGGGACTGAGAGTACAGCACAGCTACCTGGGTTCTCTCCTCCGTGGGTTGTCAGTGCCATGATAAAGTGTTTTAGGGGTTGGTTTCTTTTTTTCTTCTTTTTCCCTGTATTCTGAGTTACTTCCCATTCTTCCTTAGGGGATATATAAATCCAGTCTTAACAGTTTATTCCTCAAGCACAAGGGACTACCAGATAAAATAACGCAAACTAAGGAACGTAGGCCAAGTATCTGTCCCAATAGTCAAAGTGAGTTTCACCATGGACTGAAAAGGCACTCAGACTTGGCCCTATTTCTGCAGATATGGAAAACATTAGTGAAGCTTTAGAAAATGCCTGGGGCTCTGTCCTAACCTCTGTTGAGCAGCTATAGGAAAAATGTAGGAAACATAAATTTCTCCTCTGCTCGTGAGCCAGGGTGGAAGACTTGTCCAATGAACCATCTGTGACAGCATATTTTGAAGGTGCCATACGTTTTCCAAGCTATCAGCAGATATAAAATGCGTGCAGCCCCCAGCAGCAGTTATAGCCAGGTGGGGTCCTGGTGGAGGAGCACAACACATCCCATAAGGGGCTGCAGCCAAGACACACAGTCCTGGTGGGAGCTGACAGTATCTCCAAGGCAGAGGAGACGTTAGGCTGTGCTCTTGTTCTGTACTGCTGTACGAACTAGGCAGGTTTAGCTCGTACTTCATAATTACCAGAGGTGATTTATTCTCTCGTTATGATCACAGAAGCTTAATCAAGAGAAAGGTCATAAAAAAAGTCCAGACTTTTACACATTGCAAAAGTCTGGCTTGGATATTCTGTTACATATTAGGAGCAGAGCTTCTTTGCTCCATAGTCTGAGCAGAAATGGACTTGGCAAAAGAGAGGATCTAATCAACTTCATTTGTACTTTGCCTTCTTTCACAGAAACTGGGAACATATGTCAAATCAAGCAACTACAGAAGTGTCCAGGATCATGGTTTTCATTTTTCTGGAAAAATAGAATGGATGGAAGGCCAAGTAACCACATTTATTCATTGTACGTGACTTTCTATCATGGGTGTGTAAAAGGTTAAGTATTATCTTCCTCCAGTTGTTTGCCAGTTCAAGTTTAAGGAGTTTGATGTGGAACTATTCTTAAAGAATTGTGCATGAGACTGACAAAACCAGCTAAGCAATAGGAAAAAAACACTGCAGAGTGTTTGGGCACGTAAGTAACTGCAAGACTTAAAGAAGATGAGAATTACTATGGTGTAATGCAATTTTGCTATGGGAGGGAGGTTAAAATCTCTCCATATGGTTTGGTCTTATTTTAGAGAGTGATGTACATAGACACTGTAATTTCATACACAACAGGTGGAAAGGGTGATTTCTACATAACAATATGTCACTTCCTTCTATCCCAGGCTGTTCTGTATTCTGACCATTCCGGCATGACCTTTCTGGTGTTGAAATCAAGCAGCTCCCTGATAGCATGTGTGAAGGGTTTAGCTATGTTTGGTGTTCAATATAAAGATCCAGGCATGTCATTTGGCCATGGCAAATTTAGAGCGAAAGAATGGATTAGTCATGGCAAAAATGCTAAGTATAGATGAAACTCGGCAAAAGCTATGGGCTTGTTTTCTAGTGGCTCGGTGAGGGTTGTGTCATTCTATTTATCAGAGAGGGTTTTGCTGGTGATTTGTTTTCTGTTGGTTTTGGTTTTAAACATGGGGGTAGCTAAGAGTGTGATGGATGGGGTGGTGCTGGAACTGAAGGGGAGCAAAGACCACCATAAGATGAATGTCTTTCTGTAAAGATAAAAGACATTTATTATTTACATCCATATTGCCTCAGAATTCTAAGCAGGGACCAGGAGTTCATAACACTTTGTGATGGACATAGCAAAGACCCTCAAAAGCTTAGAGATGAGGTATGAGAGGAAGTGCATGGCTTTAGACAGGTAGCCACAGGAGTATGAAGAAGGAGTGGCATGGGACCCTGTCCCTCAGAAGCATTTCCAGCAGACCAGCAGTCTGCTTTTCAAAAAGGTTGGGTGGCACAGAAAGGGAAAATGAGAACAAAGATTTTGAAGGACAATAGCAAAATAAAATGTTTCTAGTTCAGAGCATGAATTAGTCAGAAATAACTCCAAACGTATGTAGAACACAGTTAGTGATTTCCAGCATGAGACCCAGGACGTGGCATGGCCTGAGCCCTGAGCAGCCATGATTGCCTTCAGCTGATATGAGGGAAGAGTTATTTTCATCTTCCTGGGTGAAGGTCAAGACTCTCCAAGGCAAGTGACACTGGGATCAGTGAACCCATCGAGCTTAGTGGTGTGAATAAGTGCAAGACTCCCATTTTCCTGTTGTGAAGTTTGCTTTTTATTTGGGACATCCATGCCCAAAGCAAACTCTGTGAAGTTCATGGAGTTACACTGTTTAATTTTGAGATTCAAGTAAAATGCTCAATACTTGTGAAATTTCTATGCTCAACACTTCTGTTTGTCTTCCTTTGTTTTTGGATTTTTTTCTAAAAAGAACTTTGATTTTCAGGTTGAGATTTTAAACACACAGAAGTCTGGAAATTCTAAATTACTGTTACCACAGCAACCGGAATTATATACACCAATTAAAGACTGTAAGTGTAACAACCACACAGAGTAATACCAATTCCTACAGAAGGAGTCTCCATTCTGGCTAATAAGAATCTTTTCTTGAGTTTTTGTGGTTTTATGTGAATAGAAACAGAGATGCAAATAATGACATTTCTCCAAACCAAAAGCCTTCCAATTAAATTATTGTATAAACTTTTTATTGTAGAATTTTCTACTTTTCCTGCTATATTATCCTTGATTTTGGACTTAGCAGATGATAGTCCCTTTCCACAAAAGCTGGAAATCTAAACATAAGAAAAAAGAACAATTCATCTTGAATATTAAACAATGCGATAATTTAGATTCTAATTACCTGTGGTTTAGTTCTGCAAATCTGATTGAAGAGCTTGTGTAGCACTGAAACTTTGGAAACTTTGGCTTCTCCTTAGAGCAAAGTCTTAGATATAAGAGCATGCTAACACTGGGCTGATTAATTTGTTTCATAGCGATTGTCATCAGTTTATCATCCTGCACCTGGAACTGGTAGACAGCTATGATTAAAAAAAATTACTTCTATCTCAAAAATTGAAAACAATTTTTTGACAAAGAAACTGCATGCACAGGACTCATCTTACTAAATCAATCTCTGGAAAAGCATGTCCCTCTCCACTGACTATAAAAGGGTCTGGCTGACAGTCTGGGACCAGAAGCCTAACTTTTACCCACCAAATTTAGGTGAGATTAATTCTTTTTTTTTATGGATGATGCACTACTTTTTTTCTGTTGTTGGAAGCAAGGTCTGCTTGAAACTGACCTCTGAGACTGGCCTCTTCGTGCAACCCCAGGAGAGCTGATGGGCTTAAAGAAAGATGAAGCCACTGGGACATTATAAGAACTCCTAACAAGTGCCATTTGACGTTCCCATTAACTGCCCTATAAAATGGAAAGGAAAAAAAAAATTTTTGATTTTCAGGACCTTTAAGCTAACAACATGGTCACAATGGGCATCACAGAAGGGGTGTGCACATGAAGAGGTGACACACTAGGGATCACCTAGTTTGCTCCAGGTGGTGTGTCATCCCCACACAGTGCCTTGCAGGTTACTCAGGCCACATAGTGTATTAACAGCTTATACTGCTTCATTTTTGTCTGTGTTTATACACTCCATTGCATGTGTACATACATGCCACCACCGAGCAATTAAAGCTGCTGAAGACAGGCCTCACTGTAATAGTTTTAAACCTTGCTCTGTTATAACTGAAGGAGAAAAACTGTTTTTTAAATGGGGAGCAGTAATAAATAATAAATGGTAACATTTCAAAGAAAATTATTAATCAGTCAAAGGAAGCAATGTCTCTAGGTTTCAAGTACAAAATATTAATAGATTTCAAGGCCAGGAATGTACTTCTGAAAATGATGGTGTTTGGCATCCACCAACATTTCACCGCAATTGCCATTTCAAAGTGTTTTGTCTTTCTTTACCATGAACTGATACAGGAAATCAAAACTTTGTAAAATAACTGCAGTTTATGTAAATTTTATGTAAAGTTTGCTAACATTTAGCCACCGCTTCCTGGCTTTATGGATCATCACATCTACCCTGTTTCTAGTAACATGTTTATTTATGCTCCTTGGGGAGACACTTGTGCCTCCTAATTAAATAAATCCAATAGAATCAATTTCACATGCAAATCACAGGAATGGTGGAAGATATTTCACTTCCAAATCACTTGAACCCTTAAGACCTCATGCACCAAGATGCCAGTCTGTGCTTTGAAGTATTGCTCCTGAGATTTCCAAGAAGGTGGCGATCCTCTAGGTGGTTATTTAGCAGTAACCAACTGCTGGCAGTTTCACCTGTTGCTGATTGGAAACATGGTTTGCTCTGAATCCCCTTTTTGTGGTTATCACATGAACAAAAACACATACAGACACCAGGCATACAAACACATACAGAGAAGCTGGTAAGATAAACCTCATACAGTTTTTAGACCGTGCCCATGTTTTGTCTCTCCCATGACCTATATTTTTTCTGTCACACAGACACACACCTGAGGATAGAAGTCATCTCACTTATCTTTATTAATATAAAAATTGTCTAGTCTAAACTGGTTATCTAGGTTCCCTCTAGAGTCTGTGCAGGGAGAAAAAGCAAGGGGCAGGAACATCCAGAGGGCAATTCACTCACCTGCATTAGACACTCAGGATGGGATGAATCAGCCTTTAGAAATGTTCCTCTCTCTCCTTCGGCTGCAGCCGGAACATAGACAACCTGCCTGGAGAAGATAATTAACTGATAAAGTTAGGTAAGGTGATTCCCACTTCATATGTAGGTATACCCTGCTTTTGGAGACTATGGTCTTTGTTGGGATTTATCATGCTAGCAGAAGAGACAAACCTTTCACTAAGACAAACCAGCAGAGTGGTTGGAATCTAATCTGAGCTCAGACTGCACCTTTTCGCTAGTGAGAAAGTGTTTGGAAAGTGTCCTTAAATTTTCATGCACCAACATGTTTCCCGCTTCAGGTTAGAACTGGAAGTGGTGAAACAGCACAAGAAAATCAACCTTGGCTCTGCTGCAAAGCAGCTCCCATGAGATTTCTTCCCAGGCTGAAAAAGTAAAGGATGTTGGAATAGTTCAGTCAAATTCTGGGCAACTGTCCACGCTTTGGGGTGTGGCAAACAGAGCAGAGCACTTGTGAGATTCTTCATGGTCTTCTTCAAAGACTGCCTAAACATCGTTTGAAACTGCAGACTAGTATAGCGTTATGTTAGACCAGCTACAATGCAAGATAGGGCATATAGAGAACACAAGGCTCAGTGCATTAACTCTCTGGGTAATTCATGGACTTAGTGATTATTTACTACAGCTCTAAAGAGGCTACCAATAGCCCCCTCAGGAATTAGCACTCGCTCTTTCCTCGTAGCAGCAGTGTTCATCCAGTTAAAGCCCAATATACCTCTCACAGAAGATGAAGCAGAATGTTACGGAGATGGAGAGTTGTTTAATATGTGGCCCCATGCCACATGCTATTCAAACACTTTCTGGAGAGAGGACTGCTCCTTTCCTCCTGCAATTCCAGACAATCCTCTCTACTGGGTAGCTAAACACACTGCAGCAGCAGCACAGAGGTGTAAAGGTAAAAATCTTCACTAGCCTTGAGTGCCCATTCTAAGGCACCTAACATCTGATATTTTCAGAAGATACAGCACTATATAGCGTTTGCCATGTAAAAGGAACAGATTTTGTCAATTTAACTTGTGACAGTGAATCCACAGAACTTCCAAAAAGCAGACCTTGGATGCTTTATCCCAGCTAAATGTTCAGAAAATGGGACAAAAGAAAAAGAAAAAAAAAATTTAAATTCATGAGCTACTGTAAAAAAATTGGTTTGAATGTCTTGCTTAGCATGAAAAGAGAATGTAATGGAAAAGGCAGACAGAGATTTCTTCATATCAGTACCTAAATGCCTTAATTGCAAGTCTTTCCTCTTACTGCAGTTTATGCTTGCTTTCCTGCCCATCTTCTCATTTCTGCAAAGGTCCTACAGAAAACATTTCATTAAACAAACCTTTTAGCTTTCACTCCTTACACTATTCACTATATTTTAAATGGGAAGCTGAAGAAGGGTTCAAGACCTCACCTATAATCTTGAAATTCTGCTCCACAAAGCTTCATGAAAATACAGTCTTGCAGGTTTTGGTTTTTTTTTTTCTCACATCTCCCTTTCCAGCCAGAGAAGAAGCTCTCATTGGGACTATCTAGCCTCCCAAAAGTCTTTCATTGTCCCTTTCTTCTTTCATTCTTCAAAATCCTTCAATAACTCATCTTGTCCTTCTCCCAGATTCAATATAATCTAGACTTTGCCTCATTAAGCTAGGAAAAATCCTTCTTCATTTAAGAGTGAAAGTAAAGTTTCTCAAGACAATTGGTTAGGGAGTCACAGCCATCAGTGCTGCAATTTAATATCAGTGCTCCCTTTAAATAAACTGTCATTACAGCTTGTGGGTTAAGAGGTTCAGAGATTAAGCGCTATAGTTCACGTTGTCCAATTACCTTAACTTGGAATTAAATAAAATCCTCAAATTTTATAAAACTGAGCAAATTTGCAAGGTGCAACTTAAAGGTGCAAAGGCTGCCTTGTCCCAGTCTGATGGGAAAGCTCTTGGACTGATGGTTTTCTCTATTTTGTAGGAGAAGAGGACTATAGACTGCTTAATGAGAAGTGAGGTGTCCATGGCACACTTTGGTCACTTCTCTATTAACAAAGCCAGCCTATGCCCTTAGTGGTTATCATCGCTACCAATCACCCAACTGGAAGAAAAGCTGGAAACTGATTTCTATTTTCTAAAGAAAGGACATTTCTAGCCTCTTTCTTTGTGATTAAAGCCTTCGATGTGCAAGCTGCTAAAAAACTGATGTAACAAGATTGTCAGGACAGAAAGAAACAGGCAGCTGGGATCTCCATCTGCTGCAATAAGGAGCTAAGCTAAAAATCCTCCCAACATACTCATCTGAGGTAAAAATGAGTCAATAAAACTGTGTTTTTATCCATAGAAGCACCCCACAAATTCCTTCCTTCTCCTCTACTTCCCTTTAACCTACTCCTTTACAACACACTTAAACCAGTATCATCCGATATGGGCAGGGCTTTTAGCCAAGTCCACGGTCTGCTATATGAACAAAATCCATAGCACGTAACTTATGTTTAATGTCAAGGGCATAATTTGCCTCATTGTCTTCAACAATGCTACACAAATGGGTCAATTGTCGTGCTTCCGCTGATCTGTCAATAGTTCCCACAACTGCCGCTCCAGTATGAAAGAGTCACTGGTGTCACAGAAGCAGCATTAGGCATTCGGTGCAGTCTCTTTCTCTCGAATGCTAGTCAGCAGTATAAATAAATGGTAACACACCAGTTCTGCTGCCTGTGACTCCGGAAACTGAGAAATAGGGAATACTATTTTAAACAATATTTTAAAATACGATAAAAGAAAAGATTGATTCAGATGAGAGATGTCATTTCATTTTAGGGTGGGAAAAAACCAAAGAAAACCAGAAGGGAATTGAGAGTTTTAGATATGTATAATTTAAAGAAAATGGTAACTCTTAATATTTAATAGCAATAAACTTGAAACTGAAGTCACGTGTCCTTTCTGTCTTTGTTATTTTTAATTACTTTCCTTTTTATATAAATAATGCATTTAGTTTCTCTTCCTGGGCTTTTAAAATATTTTTCTTTTTATATATCTTTTTTATTCTATTCCCTCTATGTTAGTTTTTGTCTTATTTTTCCTAATTAATAAGTTTTATTCTGTAAGTATAAACTATTTCTGCTTTTCTACTTCTTGATCTTTTCTCTCTTCTTATTATTTCAGTTCTTATTTTTTGAATATTTGAAACTTCAACGCAACTCAGGGATGCTCTCTTATTTAGACTATTCAACTTTAATATTTTTTTTACAGAATGGAAGCTTAGAATGGAAGGTATTTCCTTTCATAGAAATTTAAATTTTAAGGTATTAACCATAGCAATCATTTGATTGCTCTATATGCTTATGTAAGATTACATCAAAATGCTTATGACAGAGACAAAATACTAAATTTTCTCCAGGTAAAACATTTTATAATGCAATTATAAAATTATTTTAACACAGAAAGCATTTTAATTGCAGTGATTGTAATCTACAAAGACTCTTTGCCTGCTGCTTAGCTCTCAGAACATTTTTTCTCTTTGTTTTGTAAATAGAGAAAAGCAGAGAAAGAACACAAGATAGAAACAAGGGAAGAAAGTGGGAACAGTGTGCAGCTTCAGGGTACATACATCTTCATACAAACAAACAAAAGAAAACCAAGGTGCCCGAGACATCCTGTTTTGAGGAGTCTTGGCTACAATGTCATTCTGCTTTGGTTGCCCAAAAAATGGTAATTATTCACATGTATTCTCTCATCAGTATACTGGATGTTGTCGACACCTCACAACTGACATGGACTGTGCCCATAAGATCGTGGCATTATGGCTATGTAAGTTCATAAACATCAGACTAACACAGTTCCACAGAGGATGCATAGACCTTGATGCCATGACTTCAAAATATTTTTCAAAGTACAGCTATACTTCTGCTCTTTCATATATTCCTCATGACAGTCTTTCCATGGGGCTTGGTTTCCCCTGTTTTTTCCCCATGTCCAACAGCTTCAGCTACACACCTTCATCAAGAGTGTTTAAGGATCAGCACTTTGTATGTATTCATCAATACTGAGAAAAAGCATCAGTAGGCAGCCCCTATGTAAACCCTTAGGACTACACAGTCTGTATTTTGCGAGGCACCATCAGCAACATCCTCTGCCCAAAAGCTCGGTGGTTGGGTGGTAGACGTGAGCCACCAGGCTCTGTAGCAGCGTGCCTGGGTCTCCACTGCAGCGCCATTTGTGGTATCACACAGCCTACCAGCCACCAGCCCCTTGACAAGACCACAGGCAACAAGAACAACTGGAAGGACAAAATGACAAAAAAAAAAAAATCCCAAAGAGGCAGCATTACACCATGGCTTATTGGTTATGGTAAAAACAAGTTTAAGGGATATAAATAGCAAGCAGAACTCTTCTCTCTAGCATTGATGGCGTACTGAGGTGGTTTTTTTTAAAGTGCTCTTCAGATTTGGTGCATGAATTATCACCTCTAATAGCTGATAATTAAACCACTTCAGCAAAGCTGTGAAATAGAGAGGACTAGCAATAAAGTCTCAATCTCACCTGGCAATTATTTTGAAACTATGCTCCAAATAACCAGATAAATAAATCTGTCTACGTCACAGGCAATTCTCTGCAGACTGTCAATTCCATAAATAAACACACACACACAGATGCACACATCCATAGCCACATCTATATGTATAAGCCTCAGTGAAATATGGAATAGGCCTTAGAAGAAATTGCACAGTCAGGGAGAAGAATGTGATAAAACCAGAGACGTACTCAATGACCTCTCTTGAACACTGTGTAACTGCCTCAAGAACATAATACAAAAGGCTAGATAAAAAAAGAACTAATAAGCAGATATTTTTCACTTATGGAATCTGAAAAGCTATCTGGCAATCCTGCCCATTGTTCTGTTTTAGAAGTAAACCAAACTGTTTTAGGGACAAGTATCGATTTCACCATTAAAAGAAAACTACCCATTCATAAATATTAAGTGATGATATTAGCTCTTTCCATGACTGCTTTCTTATAGGCAACAAAAGAAACATAATCCACATCCAGGAAAACAATAAATAGCTTTAGCAACTACAGAACCTACTCATCCAACACATCTCTTAAATGGAAAACTGGAAGGACATTTTAGGAAGCTAACCCACTATGGAAAAAAGTAACAGCACCCTATAACAGACTCTGCAGTGCCACAGACAAACTTTTACAGACCTAGAGGGGACAGTATTAAGTGTTTCAAGACTTTTGGTCTGATGAAAAATGTTCTCTGTGCTTCTTATCTTCTGAAAAAGTTTTTGTGTTCTGTAGCTGAAGGATAAAACACAAAAAGGCCTCATACTGTAGTGTGAGAACTTTGTGTTCATTTAGAATCTTGTAATAAAATTATGGGTTAGAGCTCAGAATTTTCCTGTACTCGTCCATCCTTAGAAACCAGGAGGTTTGGAGTTAGAGTCCCTTTAGGTAAGGAAGTAAAACACTGTAAAATTCTTGATGGTTGACAGTGAAGTTGTAACCATTAATTTGCAATCAGGTCCAAGGACCTCTTTCAATATCTTTACCCTCTTCTCAAAATGATGAAATTTGCTTTATAATTATAGTATTCCAAACCTGCTGACTTTCAAAAACAGTTGTGAGTTTTGACATTTCAAGATGTACCTGAATTATGTTTCCACCTCTTTTTTCCAAGTATGATTGATAAAAAATTTTGCTTGTTTTTGTTTACACAAAAGATTATGTCTTCCTATAGTCACATAATCCAGGAACTGGAGCTGCAAGAAAAGCACTAAGTGTGGAATAATGCAAAAAGAGGCAGCGAAAGAGAAGAGGACGCTAGGGCAACATGCAGGAGTAAACTAAGAGGGGAGAGAAAGGTGTCCACAGTTAAAAACATGATATTCATAGTGCAGAAGAATTTGAAAACACTTTCTGGAGGGAAAATTTTATCATCAACCCTGAAAAAACTAGTCACTACAGAACTGGGAAGATGAGGTAGAATCAATCCTATGCAAAAGCTCAGTCCCAACTGGATGATGTCATTTGTAGAGGAAGGCCATTTGGACGGGAATGAAACATTGATCTACTTTGCCTCCATATGAGACTGCCCTCTCTCCTTGATGTTGTGCTGCATAATTTTTTCCCTGGAAATACTTGAGAGAATTTCTTTTTGCTAGTTATAGGCATACAAATATTGCCCTAAGGCAAATTGTAGTGGGGAATAGAATTGAGAAGGGAAGCAAAAAACATAGGAATGAGAATATGCATGGACAGACAGAGAGATAAACTAGGATTATATTAGTTACACTGATTTCTCTTGAGTTATTCCTAATTTGCCCAGCAAGAAGAATATCAGGCCCAAGAATTCATAGCTATTATTTGATTCAGAAATGCCAATACAGAAGGGAACAGTGCCAGTGAATAAAGTGTTTTCCCTAATGAATACATACATATCATTAGGATTGAACTCTTTATTTTACAACCAGTACAGTCACTAAAATTAAATATAAAACCAAATGCTTCAGATAAAGCCATCATCACTTATGATAGTCATGTTTCATGCAGTAGCTTTCATTATAGTGTAGGCAAGCAATGACTTTGTTTTTCCAGTACCAAAACCTTCCATTCTATAATCTACGTCAGAATCAAGGAGATAGATAGAAGTTTTCAAAATTTCTCCAGAGCTGACAAGGAGAGAACAGCAGCAAGAACAGCAAGCAAAGAATATTTCAGTTTTTAAAAGCTCCTGCAAATTTTGATTTGTTATGAAAAGCATGTTTCAGATAAGTCCTAGTGCACCTGGAAGAAGTTTTTGACTGGAAAAATCATATTCTTGTAGAATTTGGATATATTTACACATTTTAAATCCAAAGTCATAATTCAAGCATCTTCTTGTTCTTGTGAAGCATGAAGAATGAAGCAAATGCAAGTTGTAAAGTTATGCAGCTTCTGAGGAATTTTTTGTCTGTGTGTGGAGGTTATGTCTGGGGGGTAGGCTGCAGCCCGTTTTCACTATATTACTTCTACAACTTTGGTGCAAGAAGCAGTATATGGAAGACCCTCTGTTGTCATTGTTTAGTTGCTTTCTGACAAGCAGTCTATTGTTATTTGATTCACTTTCCTCTTTATCAAATGCTCTATCCATTTCACAGATTAATGGGTTTTATACCCATATTATTATTTTATATTTCATGGTACTGTCTCATAAAATAGCACCTCAAAATTTAAAATAAAAGAGAGTAAGACCAAAAAAGCAAGAAAAAGTACTGAAAGAAAAAAATGTTCCAAACAGGTCTACTGGTTTCTGTCCTAGTCTCAAAAGACCAAGCATACATAGTGATGACAAAGTAACACTATAAAACAAGGTACATTAAAGGAATCTCTGAAGCAATTTATGCCAAGAAAATATAACCTCAGATAAGCCACGCTAATACAAAAATTAACTGCACTGGTAAATTAGACAGAGACTGATAGGTTTTACAGATGGAGCAGTGAAAAGTGAGGTGGATAGTGAGACAGCAAAGTCAGTCCTAAGTGGACTGTGAGAAGTTGCAGATGGATCTCACAACAGTGACCATCCAAGTGGTTAAATATAAGATTAAATTCAGTGCCGCTAAGTTCAGTGCATGTGAGAAAAACAATTTTAACTGCGTGTATACTTCAAGAGCCTCTAAATTACCTAATAACCCTCAGGAAAGAGATTTTAGACTCATTGTGAATGCTCTCAGAAAATGTCATCTCAGTGCCTAGTGATGGTCAAAAGAGCAAATAGCATCATCTGATTTGTCAGAATAGGAATAGAGAGCAAAGCAGAACAGAAAATATTATGCCACTGTAGAAATCAATGGCGCACCCATTTCTTGAATCCTGTGTGCAGTTTTGGTCCCACCATTACAGAAATGATAGAGTAGAGCTAGAAAAGGGCAATAAAAATCAGATTATTGAATGGCTTTTTCAGGAACAGAGACTAAATAAGGTATGACTTTTCAAGCAATGAGCAAGGGGAAATACGATAGAGGGATATAAAATCAGGTTTGCCAGAGAGAAGTTGCAGGGACAACATATATTTGCAACATGTGCCACGGGTCATACAAAAATATTATTAGACAGTAGGTTTAAACCTAACAAAAGGAAGTACTTTTTCAAACAACACATAAATTGTAAAAGTCATGGCCACAGGAAGTTCTGAAAGGCAAAAGCATAAATTGGTGAGGGGTTAGACTGCCTTTTAAATGCAGCAGTATGGGCGTGACCTCCAACTAAGACAGTCCCCAGGCTGCTGGTTGCTGGGAGGCAGGAAGGCAAGGCTGGAGAGCATAATTTCCTTTTAAGATCAGAATATTCAGAGGGTGATATTTTCCTTTCTGGCTTGTGAACAATAAAAAACATTACTATGCATTTGCATTCTCTCTCTGGAAATACCACCTATTAAAATATTCCTGTTCCCTTTAAGGCAGAAAAGCTAAATATCTGGTTCTTTAGTTCCTTTTCAGGCTGAAACTGCCTTATGCTACTGCCTCTCACAGAAACAGGGATAGAGGAGTAAATGGACCTTTTGGTTCTTAATTTCTGGCTAAATATCTAGTAAAACAAGGCTCAAAGAATCACAGCTTCCTTAACTGGTTTTACACAAACACTGAAGGGAAAGTAACATCCACAGTGCATCGAAGAACAACTTTCTTAAAGTATCATGTAAGAGTTTTTTCCTTGTCATGTCAGCTTCACTAGTTTTTTATGACTTACAGAAGCTTTGTATCAGTCACAGAAAACACATCTGAATTGTGTAACTCAAAATGTTCTGGCATTATACAGCAGATAAGTCTAAACTCAAGAGCTAGAGAAAAGGACAGCAACAAAAGTATATCTTCCTTAATGTTATCATCAGGTAGTTTTACTTCAAGGGCGCTGTAATGTCTTGTTTTTTGTCTGACACAAAGTTGCATAGCCAGAAATACCTTCAGAAATGGTGTCAGAAAACCATTTTTTTAGCTTTCCTGTTACCAAAAGAGCAAGAACTTTCTTATGATTTATATTTCCATTTCTGGAATTATATGGTACTGCTTATGCTGTTCATAACACCAGGTAAATAACAGATCATCTGCCATTTCTTTAGTGTTGTCAGTATACTGATCTTGATGGAGACCCTAATGGATCCTAACTGTACTTCTGCAATAAATATGTCCTACTAGCTATCTGCTGTAGGTTGAGTTTCCCTGCTTTAATATCTTACTGTACTTTTTAAAGTCCAGCAGCTATAGAATCTGGACACCAACCCAGCCGAGTGTCCTGCGTGCAGCAAGTCTGGAGAGCTCATTAGGCAAAGCTTGCAGGGAAACCATTGGAAGGAAGCAGAGGTAACTGCCTGAAAAAGCATTTATTTCTGGGCTGTGGTTGGACTGCAGCCTCTTTTATAGCAGCTGAGGCAGTCGCTTACGCAAGTCTACATGTAAATAAATTGTGCTAACTTAGGAATATGTGTACGGAAATGCTGTTACACTTAGAAACCATCTTTATATTTTGAAGTTTTTTATTATCTAATAACCAATAAGGAACCACATTTTTTTCTTTTGTTTTGTTTTGTTTTCGTCTAAATACACCTTGCAGAGGTGAAGGTACTGAGCAACTGATAGTCAAGATGAACATTAAAGTTTCTGGAGAAATGCTGGGTTAGCTGCAGATTTCCTACATATCTGCCTATGGAGAGCTGAATGGGAAGAGCGCTGCCCTTCTGGGTGCAGTTCAGTGTTGGACTGGATGTTTGAGCCCTGGACTGTCTCCTGCTGTCCCACTGAAACCTCATGGATGATCCATACCTCCAAGTTCATACATCTACGGTTTGCACAGCCACATCTGAGCAACTCTGCATGGTTAAAGCAGAGAAACAGACACTTGAGGGGCACAATTCATGTCACACATTTTAGTTGTTTACCTGAGGTTGAGATGAATTACACTCTAAAAGTGACTGTTTATTTCCACTGACTTTAAAGGAAGTCTGGATTCCTTGCTCAGGTATAGCCATCTGTGGTGTAGTGCCTACAGTTAGGTGAGATGAATCCCCCAAATTTCTCTTGCTTGCTTTCCTGCGAAGGCTACAGCCACCAAATCCCTACTTCAGTTTCCTTTGTCCATATTCTCTTCCCTGGGTGAAACTGAAGTCTCCCAGCCCTGGTTTTACTGTGGACCTTGCTCATGAGACACAAAACCTCAATGACTATGTCCCTATTTTCACTCTCAGCTCCACAGATGTTAAGCCATAATCTTCACCTGCTTGTCTGAACTCAGTTACATTAGATTTGATGCTAGTTGCATTGGTTCCCTCACATGTTTTCTAGGTGGCTGCCTATGCCAATAAAAGAGACAACTGCATGCCCTGTAATCACTCCCATTTCCCAAGGGGGCTGGTTAGACAGGGTCTGCTTTTTGCTTTCCTCAGAGCATAATTCTTCTGTCCTTAGTCATGGACACAGTCCCAGTAGTGTCCAGGAGAATTACTCCCTTGAGTTAACAC
>NW_008824806.1:5587471-5588294 GCF_000699105.1 Pygoscelis adeliae | reverse complement strand
TGCTAATCTTCATCTTTTATTCACTAATTGATAACAATGGAATTGCAGGCTCTGCCTTACCTTCATCTAAATCTTTGGCAATGATATGTAATCCATTTAGAAATTCTACAGAAGATGGGAGATTTAACTCTTTATTAGTGATGCCATAGGTGAGTTAGTCATCTGGTGATTCACAAATCCGTAAAGAAAAATCTGATAGACAAAGCACAGGGATTTTTTTTTTTCCACTGTCATATTTTTCTGGCTTGGAAGTAATTTATTGTCCTGCTTTGTACAATGCTGAAAGTAAAACTGATCTCCAGACATCACAGCTTTTCACTGGGTGGCAGAAACAAACAGGCTGATTTTTAAACTGCTGCTATGGCTATTCTGACGGTCTGTCAGGAAGCCAATACTATTCAACACCTATATGACTGATTATACCTCAATCCCTCACCAGACAACCAAACAGATGTCACCACCAAGGATGCCTAGTGGCTGCTGAATAACATTTCTGCTGCAGTGACACGGCCTCAATCAGGAAGAGAGGGGATTTTCTCAGGGAGGTAATTACTTCTTACTGATATGAAATCTGGATGCTGAAAACAGTGAGGCTCCTAAACAGTGTGGTAGAGGGAACAAATTTAAAAAGAATAGAGGCATCTAACCTTACCTACAAATGGAGAATATGAGCCTAGCAACAAATATTCTGCAGAACTAGGCTGAACTCTATTTGAACAAATATCTTCTCAAAGTGCCGGGGATGACAAATACTGTATTCTTGACTGCACTAACACATTATTCAGTCAACACAACACATTCGAGTGAAGAAATGCTCTTTGAT
>NW_008824806.1:5580724-5587426 GCF_000699105.1 Pygoscelis adeliae | reverse complement strand
CATGGCGTTCAAATATATTTCTAGTATGTTTTGCATAAGCCATTACTAAGGAAGAAAAAAGCTTCTGAAATATGAAATTTACACTAAAAACAATGAGTATGTTGATGGTTTCAGGACTTATTGCAGAATTAAACAGTAACCTGTGTGTTTTCCCACCTCCTTGAAATGCACTGTGATACACATGCTGAGTTACTGTTAAGGATAGTGATATGTAGCCTGTTCACACAAGAAGAAATATATTCCAGATATGCATTCATCACAGCTTTAGTAAGCTCTGGAAATAAAATGGCATTCTTACCTCTATGTAGTCAGGTTTCTTGCTAGAGACAAGAGCAGCATTTTAACTATCTGCTGAGTCTCTACTTCATTTCACTGTATTGCAACTTTGAAACCTCTTTTTCTCTGTCTGACCTAGCATGGATTTTTGTTTCCTGGGGAAGTTTTTCTTCATTTTTAGCCTTGCAGTAAACGCAGTATGGTCAGCAGTTAAATGTGTAAGGTTTATTTATTTAGTTAGTATTTTGGCTAAGTCCCAGGTAGCTCTTAAAATGTAAGTTTTACTACTTCATTTATACTCAAAACACCTATTATTATTTATAAGGATTTGGGCTAGAGCTGTTTAATGTGAATGTCTAAAACATCATGCATAAATCTGTACTGAGCCCCCCCATAAAAAGACTGACTCAGAGGAGGGAAACTTCCTCCAAAGACAAAGGCTGTGATCAAATCCAGTCCATAGGAGTAAGCACATAAACTCCCTTCAGCTACACCGCAGCGACTTACCCAAACTTACACCAAATATCTGTGGCAGAACATGAAACAAACATTTCAAGCCTTAGACATTCCTGGTTCCTGCACCATGCTTTGTAGAACAACAGATTTTTTTTGTTAATATTTTTCATATGAATTGCAACACTTACTTAGAGAGAAAACAGTCCCTCAAGGTATTGGGTATATCTGCAGAGCAACCCAGACAGTTTTGCATTGTTGAAGAAACCTGTCTCTACATAGCACACAAAGACTGTTGTTGCTTTGGGCCCCTCTGTTGCCTGTGCAGCATTTCGGGCTCCCTTGCAAGGTACGGTGCTCCATCTAAGCTAGGGTGATGGGAGCTGGTGGTCAAGCAAGAGCCGGAGCCCCCAGTGCATCCAGACACTGGGAACAGCACAGACTGCTGGAGCCTTGGCTCCTCTCTATGAAACCACTAGATCCACTTGCTGTGGTCTTCCTGCACACAAGTAGATGCTTGCATCATGGAGAGGTCAAGCCATGGGTTGCTCTCTTTCTCTCCAGTTGCTCCCGGGCTGTGGTGGTCATTTCTGTAGGCGACCCCTGTCCACTCCATTTTATATTCTGGACACACCAACCACAGCATTTTGTCAGCCTTTATCTCAGGAAAATAAGAGAGAAAGGTGTCCTTGAAAACTAGGCTCTGAATAGGACCAGCCATCCTTTTAGGGGAGCTTTGTACCTCAAAAAGACTGGAGGATCAAGAAACTGAGACAAAGGAAAAGAAGGCCTGAACCGGCCTATATAAAGGCCTGGTTTATTTTAGTGTTGACTTAAACTGGCTTTGCACCAGGCCCAAATTGTACAGAATTTTTCAATGAATCAGATACCTAAACAAAGCCAACAGAGAGGACCTAAAGAGGCTATGCGCAGGAGACATTGCCAAATTCCACACATACAGCAATGTGCAAAGTTAAGAGGCCAAATGTTTCTTCAGAAAAAAACAGACAGTTTGTAGAAAATATGCTGCTTAAAGCCGATCTGTGTTACACGCTAGGCATGAATATTTTGTTTGACTAGCACAGAGGAAACCTACAGCTATCTAATTGCAGATCTCTCAGTTCATCTGCACTGATTAAGAACTAGACAGTGATAAGACAGGGGCCAAAAACTGGTCTTTCAGCTAACACTTGAAAGGCCGTGAGCCTTCTTGTTAGCCTTGCATGATCCCTGATGGTGTGATGGAGAGGAGCAAGGAGCATCTGTCAGTTTAGACTGCATGTCCAGGCACACAAATAGCACAAGCATTGAACTATGACTGTGACAACAGGGAAGGCTGAGTCCAGCTTTTACGTCCCTGCTGTAGGCCCAAGGGAATGTGTCCTTACCTTTTCCAGGGTTTTTTTAAGGGTTTCACAGCCCCCCTCAAGTTCCTTAGGAGCATGTCCTGCCACTCTGTTCTGAAGGTCTCCAGCAGGTCCCCCAGAGGGGTTGCTCCGGGACACCCTCAGGCATATGTCAGTGTCGGGCTGGCTACGAATGCTGAGTTGTTGGGAAAAGAAGGTCCACACAGCTTTGGGATCATCAGTGTCTGGAGGCCACAACTTTGTCTGCTTGTAGGTGTGTAGCAGTCATTATAGACTTGGACATATTACCAACATATCATACCACCAGAGTTTATTTTGCACTAACTGCGGACTTACTGTTATATACATACTTCAGTAAATATCTATTTACTTCTAGTAAATATCTGTTTCAGTAAACATCTACAGCAGATTTCTACAGTGATACCAGCATAGCAAGGCTGTTGAAGAGTTGATAATGAACTTTTAGTCTTTGTTCACCAATAAAGAAATTATAACTTGACAGGGAAGAGAATGTGGTCAGTTACTCAAAATTAGAAGCTGCATCTCCAGGAGACCTTTTCACTCTGTGAGCAGAACTATTTCAGGTTTCATGCAACGCTATTTAAGAGCTGTAAGGGAGATGCTTAGCCCAACACAGCCGTTTTTAAGACCTGGGGCAGGGGGGGAAGATTCAAATTGTGAATTGGCCTTAAGGGCTTTGCAACCTGGGTAAGAATCGCATACAGCCTTTGAGATCCGTTGGTAAAGATCCCTTCAGAGCTTAACCTCAAATCCCTGGTGGAAGAAGACTGAAAAGGACATGCCAACTTTCGGATAGTCCTGGAGCCAAAGAAACAGACAGAGACATCACTTAAACATTTGTCTAAATTCCATATGGGGCCTCTGCAGCCCAGCACAGGACCTAGGGCATGACCAAGAAAGAAAGGTAGTTCAGTGAAGAACCTTGCTACAGTGCAGTATAACTGTGCTTCATAATATGTCTTCTTCAGAAGAAGTAAACTTGTGTTTTTTTCAGACTAAGTCTTTTTTTATTGTAGATTAAGGAAAACAATTATCAGAATTAAAGAAAATACAAACTCTTTATGAGAGATCATGGTCCTTCTGCAAAGAAGACCTAAAATCTTGAGCAGCAACAGAAGTGTTACCCCCGCAGACAGCAGTACACTAATGCATACAATGAAAATTGCAGTTGCCTAGCTGACGGAGCTAAAACCTCACATGATGTTAGCTGGTTTGACTTCAATCCCAGTTTGGACAGTTTCCAGGAAAGAACATAAAAATTATGGCTCAATGATTTCCATTCTTTGTGTTCCTAAGAAAAAAAGATTTCCTTCCAAATAAATAAAATCAATAATTCAAAGCAGGTATTTCCAGTAGAGACAGAAGAATATGGATGTCATCATAAAAGGTGCTGGTAAAATGTCATCTGACTAAACGTAAGTCCGTGTTCAAAAAAGTTCATTTAAACTGAAATAGGTGCTGCGAAGGGCATTAGGATCAAGGCAGAGGAAGTTTCAAGCTTCCTGATGGTTCTTCCTTTTAGATGAAATTACAAAGATGATACATATCTAAAGAACAAGAAATTCAAAGGGTTTTAAGGAGTTAAAGAATGTTTGTGGTACAGATCAGGATGACACCATCTGTGAAAACTTTGCTTTGCCTGAGTTGTAAACCAAGAGTTAAAATGTGACTCAATGAACTGAGGAGGCTTCCTGCCTTTTGTTACTATTCTTTATTATTTGCTCAGTGCTGACAGGGCATTCTCAACTGTGCATGACACAAACACAGCCCCTTTCCTACAGAGTCGAAGGGGCTTGTAAGATTTACATCAGTAATGTATAATTGATACTCATACACTGTTATTAACTCTATTCTTATGGGCTTTGCATACAATGGAGAGTTATTAGGAGGGCTTTGAAAGAGAAGTCGTGGGTAATTTGGCAAACTCTGAATGGGAATTTGGCTTCCTTCATGTTTTCCATGCATATATTCCATGTCCATGTCTAGCCTTCTTTCCTCATTAATCTAATTTCTTTCTGATTGTTCTTTGCCCCAGAGTTTAAAAAAAAAAAAAGAGAGATTTAAAATTAGTTCCATCTCATCACACAGAAACTAGAAAAATGTTCCACAGTACCCATAAAATAACAAGTTCTGTTTTAAAAAAAAATAGTCTTAAAAAGCTGCTGAAACTTCCCAGCTTCATTTTTTTCATGGAGCCACTGTTTAATTTACAGTAAGTCGAGAGGCAGGAGGGATGATAAAGTTAAGCTCATGCTGTTGAGAACAATTATCCTGGCCCAGAGACATATGTAGCCCCAGAAGGTTGAACAGACCACTATAGCTTAAAGGCACTAAGATAAAAGGGCACGTGCTGCGTGGGCCCGGTGGGAGCAAGGCCACAGCCTGCAAACAGAGCCCACTCAGCTTTCATTTGATTTGTGCCTCTCACTTCCCCCCCTCCTCTTTTAAAAAAAAAAAAAAATTGATTTATTTAATAAGACCCTGGTGCATTCATTGGAAAGAAAAAGAGAATGGTAGCTGGGACAGCATGACAATATTAATCTAACTTTTGCTACAGACAAAAATAGCTGGGCCAAGAATCATGGCAGCCTCTTTTTCTAAAAGATTGAAGACACTCAAGCAAGATGTAAAGTAAAACAGATGAAGTCAGGGGACATTTAGATTCTGCACCAACAGAATAACAGCAACTATTCTTTTTTTCCCCTGTCTCATTAATCATGCTGGTTAATTGTTGGGATAATGATTTCACAAGTTCATGTAGTACACAAAAGGATTATCCTCGAACTGTGCATAGCACTTGGCATTTACTTCTGCATATGCCAGTATCTCTGCATTAAAATGTGAGGATGTTTTTCATTTTCCTTTTTCTATTGTCTAATTTTCCTGGAAAATGAATTGTATGTTGTTCTCAAGGATGGAAATAAATAAATACAGAAAACTTCAGGTAGCAATTAATAATGGAGATCACATCTTTTAGAAGGAAAACAGTAAAGGAGATAAAGATAGAAAAATAAAGAAAACAGTTATGTAGTTTAAGTGGCTAAGTTGTACCTCTAAAAAAGGATTCAATCTTTTGTTAGGGGTCTAGGTACTTTTTTTTTTTTAAAGAAAAATAGTGGAATTTTTAATACCTTTTGGCAGCTGAGTTCAGATTTCTAAAAATAACAGAATATCAAGACCCTTGTTGCTGTGATTTCAATCCTTACTGTCCAGAAAAATGTGATACCTATCTGTCACTGAGGCTAAAGGGAAATTGCTTCTGGAAGCCTGTAAGAAATGGTGTGCCTACCTGAATTCTTAAGCACTTAATGCTTACTGATTAAAAAACTTACATGTTTTTTACAAGCTGAGACATCAATTAAATTCTTTATTATCCCTCTCATTGTTTTTTTGATTGATAATATTTTATTAGTGTTTTACTCTAGTGCTTTTTCCCATTTGCATGTAGAATTTAAAATATCTTTTTTTTCTGTTTGTTTTTTCTGAAGAACACTGCCAAACTCATCCTAAATATTATCGATCCCCATCTCCAAACTGTAAGAAAGATACTATTCTGATCCTTCAAAACTTTGTAATCTTCCAGCAAGGTGACTTGTGAGGCATTATTTTTCTAATGTAATCACCCAGACTGATTCCGTAACTTGGCAGTTCCAAACCTTCCCCTTTTAATTCTGAAAACTTACAGATTTATTTGATACAAAAACTGCCCACCAAAGGAAGAGCAGATACCATATAAGTGAATTCAGTTTCTCATATTTGTACCTTTTTTCCCCCTACAAATTGATGCTTAAGCAGATAAACAGCGAGTTGTTGCCATAGTAGTATTTTATGATGTCAAGCATGTACAACTTGCACTTCACTCTCTCTTCCTGGCAGAAAAGCAGCTTGGCAGTAATCCTCTCAGCTTACTCCTGTGTGCTTCGAGCTGCAGTATGAGAAACTCTTTTGGGGCATTTTCTTAGCTGAATTTTTGTAACTTCTTCCAACAAAAATTTGTCCCTGTCTGAGGCAAAGCAACAATCTCTCAGGATGAGATCGTAGTCACACATTTTACCACAGCAAGGAGCGAAAGACTGATAAAAACACAACTCAGAGTGACCTGGTTTTGTCCTCTGCTTTATAGTGGAGGCATCAGGAAATCCTTTACTGAGGCATAAAGGTCCATCTCACAATGCAATGCAAGAGGTGTAATTTATTTTGGAAGAGGTCTCAGAGTGCCCTGTCTCAAGCAGTGTCCCCTTTAGATGCAACCCTGGATTAAGTATCTAGAATTAATGATTCAGACAGAAATAGTCTTGTCTGTTTCAATAGTGAGTCCATGTTAACCTTCCCACACAAAAAATACCAAGATGTTAATCTTTTCAAAAGGAGAAATTCATGTTTCATGTCAAAATGACAGCTTTCACTTTGCCTCCTCACTGTGCCACCACAGCCATCGGGTCAGGGAGGACAAGCAATACTTCGTGATCAGTTGGGAGGGTCATATCACACTGGCACATCACAATAATAAATATCTCCTCCTTCCCTTCACCCCTAAAAGTTGCATGATCTTGAATTGCAAATAAGTTTGAAACCACCACAATCA
>NW_008824806.1:5579465-5580678 GCF_000699105.1 Pygoscelis adeliae | reverse complement strand
TCAAAGGCTAAATTATTTATTGGGAACTATTTTCTTAGCCCTGGCACTGAAGAACAGCGGAACAAATGGAATTGTTAGATGCAACACGTATTAAGAACAAAGGCTGCAATCCCATTTCTAGTACTCCATGCTTAAATTTCCCCTGTGCTTTAAAAACTGCAGTGTTAGCTTTCCTCTCTCATTAAACTGCCTGTCTTCTATATTGAACCTAACTTGTATTTTTTTTCCATTTTCAGTTTACGTAAAAATTGCGAGTTCTGAAAAATTCAATGGGTATAATGACTGAAAACAGAAACAATCTATGAGGCAGTGCATACAGTTGTACAGACACTGGACTGTTCAGGGAGGGCATCTCATCGCTACTGTGACAATATACTATAGAGGCTATAACTCCTCCAAAATGTAGAAGCTCCACTTGCCATGCTGCAGGAAAACTGCAGTGATTGCTGACATAACACAAGTGCTGCCTTTGGAAATGTGGCAAGCAATGAGCTGGGACCACCACACCAGCAGTCCTGCACCCATGCACATGGTTCATCCCACACTTCTCCATCCAAGGTGTCAGCACAACCTGTTTAATCAATGAGGGAACTGCTCTTGGCTTCTGAGCGTGGCATCTTCCCAGCCTTATGCCCATACCTCTGAGTCAGTCTGTGTAGTCCTGCTAAGCAAGACCAGCTGAAGGCGCAGAAACCTTTCTGCAGGCCCCCTGGGAAGGAGGAAGCATGCTAGGTTGGCTCAGCCCCCTCTTTCTGCTACTTTTGAAGCTTTCATGCTCTGTGTTATTTTTATGCACTCCCTCAGCATCTCACAGCCAAGGGAGCGTAGCATTTTAGTCATTTAGAGCCAAGCTCTGCCCTCGCTTACATCCATGCAACTCATGGCCCTGGGAGACAAATAAATCTGCCAACAAACCATCATTCAAAGTTCCATTTCTTAAAAAAAACCACCACCAAAACAAATAGAAGGATTTTGCAGCAAACGAAGTGTGGTTAGTCAAGTAATACTGAGCTGAGCTTTGAGTGAGTTATGAGCTAATTTGCTGTGATATGGTGCATTATGAACCTGGTAGACTACAGAGGCTTCAGCAAGCAGGGCAAGTTCTGTAGTTACTCCAAATTAATGAAAATAAACCACCTTATTCCACTTTTACATACAAACAGATTCTTTCTTCCTCCGATTCTCTAGAACAGTCAGTAGTCATAGTTACAAT
>NW_008824806.1:5516854-5579414 GCF_000699105.1 Pygoscelis adeliae | reverse complement strand
CCATCTTCTCAGTAAAGGCATCTGAAACCCTACCCTGAGGATTCTCAGTAATGCCAATGCTTTTAGAGATAACGTTCTCTCAAGCACCCTGCATCAAGCATCCTTCAGACTTTCTGCTTAGGAAAACATCCCATTGACCTCAATAGGTTATTTTTTTTACACATTTATCACACAGTAAAGATTGTAAAAAGGTTTACAGGACACAATATAGCAGTATGATGTCCCACTTACTTACAAATTTATTTTTCCATCATTTTTAGAATAAGCTTCTTTGCTAAAGAAAAAACTCAAACATTAATGTCACTGCTTTAGGTTGTGTGTGAGAGTTTGTTACAAAGCAATGGATTTGCTCATATAAAAGCAATCTTTGGAAATATTCTGGGCTCTGTTTTCAGGACATTCTTCCCGAGAAGAAGTGTTATGTATCCAAAAGCTAGAATAAAGCCTCAGATCAATGTTCTTTTAGCTCTTCCCAACACTAAGATATTTACATCCATTTTCTAAACAGTTGGTACAGGTTTATGCTGCAGAACAAAGGGGATGAGGAGGGTGGCCGTTCCCTGCTGAAAGCTACCAGGAGGTCACACCAAACTCCACAGGTGTGGAGCCAAATACCTCCTGCTTCAGATTAGCAGATGTGTGCATGGAAAGACTCTTTGATTCAGCTCACTGGTTATTGCTGATCTCTTCAGTGCCGGTTGCATACTGATGTGGCCAAAAAGCAGAGCTGTCTGTCTCCTGCTAGAGTTGTTGATGCAAAACCCTAAAAATCCTAAACTGAGTTAATTATGCTGTGGTTCTGTTGCCATCATCCCACGTTTATTCACTTTATGTTGCAATCTGGCATAATACTGACATTCATTCTAAATTATCATAGCGTTTACTTTCATCTTGGTCTAAAATTCCTAGTTTCAAAAAAAGGTTTGTAAATTTGGTAGTTTTTCATAGAAAATGTCTTCTGTGAGTCAGACATTTATTTTCAGGGTTTTCAAGCACTTCATAGCTCAGGAATAAATTAATGAGAAATTGAAAACCTTCAAAATTCCCCAGTTGAAATTATTGTAAAGTTTTAAAAAGTTTTGGGTGTTTTTTTCAGTACGTGGAGTGTTTGTAGCATGAGTCAAACATACTTAGAGAATCATAGAAACTGTGGTTGGAAGGGACCCCTCTGGATGTCTCAAGGCCACCTTTCTGCTAAGAACAGGTCTCTCACCAGCACGAGAGCAGGATGGCTGTGCCCTTGTCTAGCTAAGCCTTGCAAACCTCTACAGATGGAGACTCCATAGCTTTTCTGGGTAACCTGCTCTGGTCTCAGACTACAGAATTTGTAGCAGAAGTCAGACATACATATTTATGCTATGATACAGAAGTGCTAATCATTTCCCAAACTTAGATGGAGACACTTAGATGGTTCATGTCTTCACGAGACTGCAACCAGAAAGGAAAAAAACCCAACCAAACAAAAAAACCCCAACCAGCTGGATAGTGGGGGTCATATCTAAGTGCAAAAAAAAAAGTGACCACCACCCTCCCAGCAGTTCCACTTGTTTTGGTTTGGTTTAACTTCCAGCCTAGACCAACCAGCAAAATCTGCAATACAGAGATAAATTTTACTCCTGCAGAATTGTACTCTCTAATGAAACTGAGAAACAAGGACTGTGCCAGGCTATTTGTGACTACATTGACATTTCTGCCGTACTTTGACCATAGTAGTCTATCTTATTTCAGTATAACATTCTGCCTTTTCCTTGACTCAATAGTGAATTCCTCTTTCTTTCTGAATGCCTTTTGTGCAGCTACAATAGAAAATTAATTCTAGCATAGAACCGGCTGTATTTAGTGATGAAAAAAGGCAATTCACATGGATTTACACATTTTAAGAATGCACACATTTATATCCACATGTGTGTGTTTGTGTATATAGTATATATAAACACAGATCTGTAGATAAAATTGGTAATATATAGGTAGATATAAATAGACATAATTATAATTAACATGTAATTTCATATTTGTAACAGAAAATAGACATTCATTCATAAAAAATCTCTAAATATTTAATGATTGAAGAATTTACTTAAATTGTAGTTTAAAAATTCTCACTTCCAGCAGGCACAGAGTTATTCTTTCTAATTGCTCACTTCTTTTTTTTAGCTCCTGTTTCCTTCTCCCTTTATTCTTAGTCTTCTCAAATATAAGAGACCTGTTCATGCCACCCAAGTGCATTGAGCCACATTTTAAAATCACCTACAAACTTGTATTAGGTATCCATAGTCATTAGGTGCCCCTGATGGAACTATAATGAGATGGCACTAACTGATGGATTAGACCTTCTACTCAAGATGAAGTGAATACAGTAACCTTTGAGGTGAAATGTGCCACAAAATAACACAATGCAGATGATATTTCAAGATTAAATGTGTCTTTGTGCCCCGCTGAGCAAAATATACTGATTTATTAATAATAAACCAGATTGCTACCAAATGCATACTATCAGCCCAGAGATTATATTGTTTATACAGTATTCATATGTTTGAGTAGATATGCTTTTGAAGAGATTTTAGGTAGTTTATGCTATTCATGATGGAATTTCTCTTTGTACCTCAAAAAGCTGAAGGACTCTCCCATCTGAACAGTGTTGACACCTCCCATGCAGTTTCCATAGCTCCCAGAAGACCTTGTAAGGACAAAGACAAAATTTTTTTGCACAAAGATTATTTTGTAAATCAGCATCCCTAAGTCCTATTTGTCTGAGGTGAGGTGCTCACTTTGGGACCTCAACAAGAAGCTCACGAGCTACATCTATACTGCTAAGTGTGGCTGAGCCATGATGACCAAGCAGAAGGTTGGAGCCACACTGCTTGGAGCTACCTGCCTCTAGAGCAGACTGGCGGTGTCCCTGTCATGTAGTTCTTGGCCTGGGTCTCCTCTGGGCCCTTGTTGTTCTAAAATGCAAAAGTTGTTAGGGAGAAGCAGGTTTCAGCTAAAAGCTGTTTTACAGTCCTCTGGGGAGGTGGTGGAGAGTAGATGTGGGTATCATGGAGTGAGGGAATGCATGGGGTGCTGGAGGATATAAAGCCTTCTGTGATACTCTTGGAGGACCATGTAGGCTACACAGAACCAAATCAGGTGCAGTCTTATCCATGCTGCCTTTATGAGTGGTTCTTGGAGTGAACTATCCCCAAAACTACACTTTGTCTTTTTTCAGATAAAACTAATCGGTTGACTCCAAAAAAGAAGCCAAGAGCAAACTAACATTTATGTAAAATAGACCATCAGGCAGCCTGTTTTATTCATGGACACCTCAAGGGAGAGGAGCTGGAGACAAGGTTCACCTGACATGCTTTTCATCAAGTAATTGAATCACAACAGTTAGGAACTCTGGTTGGGAGAGATGGGCAGATTCTGGAAGTGTTTGTTAAGGTTTTTTGATATCCCAAGCATAACATGTTCAGTGTTGCAGCAATAAATAGACTGTTGGTGTATGGGTTCATGGTGATAAATAATAATCAAAGCAAAAAACTACCATCAAAACCACACTTCTGCTCAAGGTGAAGGTTACAGAAATGTTCATTCAGAACCCCAACTTGCTGGCTGGATAGAAAAGTTCCTTTCTGACATTCAATGTGGCAGTAACACACCCGCACGTTTTTTTTTAAAATGTACATCTTAATTATGGGAACATTACTTTATGACTTCTACGGGCATATTCTGCATTGGTGCTAACCTGGGAACCCTGGGATTCCCATCTCCATAACCAGATGCAACAGCTGTCTCAAGAGAGAGAGCATGGTATATCTTTTCCCATAGGATTGTATTTTTCCTCCATATGTAAATCCCAGTGACTTCTCATGCAGAAGGCCATAAGTTTACCCAGTAAATGATGGGAGAAGTAGCGGCTATGAGGATAGCTGTATTCTTAATTTTCTCATACTATATTTTCATTTCTTTCAAGACTTTTCTGTGAGCAATCTGAAACTTAATGTCACACAGAACCTAACAGCAGCTGCATTATCTCTTCAACACATTGTAACACAGAAGTTCTACTTATTTCCATGGATATTGCTCATTAAGTCTGTCCTTTCAAGAGATAAATGTTGTTCTGCTAAACCTTACCTGATCCCTGAATGCACATTTTGACCTAAGTCCTACAGGCTTCACACTGACAAAGTTCTCTTCTTGGAGAGTTTTTTCAAAGAGCTTTTGGGTCAGGTTTTATGCTTATGACTCATGAATAAAAGCTCTCAGTCCTTCCCGTAACATTTCACTCAAGGTTAATCATTATATAATACAGAGACACCTGAGAAAAAGACTCCCCTGCCTATACACTCTCCAGAATACTTTAAATTCTAAAATCCTTGCCTTCCTCATCAAATTCCCTAATTACTCAATTAAAACTACAGTATGTGTCTAACAAGCTACTGCAGGCTCTCAGAAATTTAGCTTGCAGTAATTAAAACACAGTGAAGCCTTTATAACTTGATACACCTTAAAAGATCTTCTTTTCCATCCCCTTTCTTACCTCAAAAATCTTCCTGTCTTTCATTTTGCTTCCTCTTAATTTCTTATTTTCCTCAGTGGTATCTGCTGCCTTGGCAGGTACCAAATTTACATAGCTCTTGCCTCTGTCATGTAAATCCCAGTGCACAGTGCTATCCCAGGCTGGTTTCAGGCTGCTAGCATCACCTGGTCAGCAGGACACTGCTAGGTATTTTCAGAGCTAGCTAGAAACAGATAAGAAGACCATGAGCACAGGGCTTGCTCTCTACCCATTTCTCTTCCTAGCATTACAGTAGATGTCTTCCTCAAAATTTGAGAATCCCCCTGCTCTTGACAAGCAATTCAAGAGGGCCCTGCTTGGGCTTCACACCTGTGGCAGCCATTGACCACCAGGCAATTGAGACCATTTCCAATTCCTTAGCTCCCTGCTGAGGTTAGTGCAAACCAGCACCCCAACATATACTGAGGTAATTACCAATCTACAGGAGCAAAGAGTTAATTGAAAAATCATAGGCTCTTTCAGATGGTATCAAGCCTGCAATTCTCCAGAGGATCCAGAAATGGTAATTACTCAGTGAGCACTTTTCCCTGTGTTCTCACCCCCTGAGGGTGACCTTACTCTACAAAAAATCCATCCGTCTCTTGTGTGCTTTATGCATCTTCCCCATGGAATATACATTTTATGTAACAGGATGATTAATTCTTCATCTCCACATCAGGAATAAAGAGTTCCTTGAAGAGGCAAAGCAAAAGGATTAGGGTGATGCAGTCCTCTCTGAAACAGACTTTCATGAGGTTATAGTTTGCTTTTGTGCTTTGAGATGTTGTTATTTAAATGGACTTGATGCTGGTAAGTGAGAACAGAGGAGGTTTTTGCTATAATTGATTTCCAGCTTGTCCCCCTGAGTATTTAGAGCCTGCTGGGCATTACATGATAGGCTGTATTCTGTATCTGCTCTTCATACCAGTTTTACCTGTTTACAAAGCTACGGTGTACCTGGCTCTGGTATTAAAAGATAGTCAGCATGAGTGATCCACAGGAACTTCAGCTCCATGTAAGATTTAGCTGTTGCATTGGAATTAATGCCACTGAAGAGATCCTATTCTTATGTGCCCTCAGTTCACCTTCCACTTTTCCTGAACATTTAGCCAAGTTTCATTCATGCGTATTACTATGTACAGTCAGAGGGCTGTCTTAGTATGGGAGCACTATCTATAACCTTATCCCATACACTTAAAGAAGTATCTAAAATTAGGCACCTAAATTTGCATATTTATAAGTACCCTGACTGTAAAGAATTAGCCCAGCTAAAGCAAAAAAAAAAAAAAAAAAAGTAGTAATTACTGACTTTAGAGAAGTTCAATGTCCTTTGCTCTCTTTGACCAGCAGAGAATTTGTAGGTTCCATCTTGGTGTTGGAAGTGCTGATCCTGTACACAGAGCAACAGGTGAGCCAACCCAACTGGTTCTTTCTCTGCATGGTCCCAGACACCCACCCTTTCTTTCACAGTGCTAGAAATAAAATCAATTGTTTATCCTGGGGTCACTCCCTGCTGTAATCAACAGACCCTTCTTGTCTTACCCTCCTCTAGCAAACAATACACCTTTTGTGAATCTTAGTATACTCACAAACCCCAGAAGCTTCCTGGCTCAGGACTATAAAAATACTGATGAATGTTGCTGATAGGAGCTCCTGCAGATAACCATTCATTGCAAAGATACCAAAGATACTTGTTCTAAACAAGTACTTCTGCTGGTGCTATCACAGCTAGACTGTTTCCAGTACCTCATCAAACTCACTGGCATTTCCAAACTACAGCCCTCAATGTAAGGATGTCCAAAAAATGAACAGACTTTTTGAAGTCATGGGGGAAGTCCATGGCAGAGCAAGTGCTTAAGTTTAGATCTTCTGATCCTCATTGCAGTCAATTAACCCACCACTCATATTTAAAAAAAAAAGGAACAATGAATAGGCAGAGGGGTAAATGCACCTTGGGTTATTCTCAGTGTATTGTAAATTCATTGGAAATATGCTGTGCTAAATCAAGTACCTTAGCTCATTAAACCCTGGGTGTCTGTTCCCTTACTTGTTCTTAGACTATATTACCATTTTCCCTGCTTTATTATGATGTAGTTTATTTTTTTATTTAATTCCAGTGAGAATTGCTAGCAGGTTGCTAGTACATTTATATATGCATTGCAGGCAACAAAGGCACCACATCTGTTCTATCTCTTTGTCACCACATCTGGGAAATCTATGCATTCTTCACCTGGCATGACTTACCGCATGGCACAGCTCAGTGCAGATAAACACACAGAAATGGGAGAGAAGTTCTTGGTTTGTCACATCAGCTCAGTGTCAGCATTTCACACAGCCAGGACCTACTGTGAATAGATTCCTCCTGTTACACATGGATCAGGCATCTATGAGCAATACTTATTTGTTTTTCAGAGACTACTCACTAAAAGCCAAGAACACCAATACCACCCCGGGTAACATGTCCACCCTGCGTCTGTGTCCACCATGCAATGTCAGCAAAGGCAAGTGCAGGTCACATCTCACAGTGTAAGCCTCATTGTATTTGAGCACAGCTTCCTTTAACCTCAACTTGTTTAGAGCAATACATTTTCCGGACTTTCCATTAAAAAATACCGGTTGAATAAATAAATAGCAAATTTTGAAATCATATATCAAAATTTTGGATGGAAATGTACTGAACCTGTCAGATTTTACTTGAAAAATTATTGAAATAGATTATTTTTACCTTATCATTTTCACTTTCATAACATAAGAGAACATAAAGCAGATAAAACAGTGACTCCTAAGCAAACTATATTTGTGACACTGAAATAATTTGGGGGGGGGATATAGTTACGAAAAAAACCTGGGAGATTTCAGATTTCATTAAAATTCACAAACTCATGAGCTGTATTGAAATATTGGTACTCTTGTGTGATGGGAATTCTGTTTTTTCTGCCAATTCCTGTACGGATACTAGACTGAAAGCTTACAGTAAGTAAAATATGAAACCAGATAGATGAAAGTGAAGTTTTAAGAAAGGATTGTTTTGAAAGAAAAACATTGTTATAAGGTTATAATAGGGAAGAATGGCTGGTGCAGGGGCCAATTTGAGGAAGCTCATGGTCATGGTCATTGTGGTCTGGCCAAAAAGCTGCCATAAAGTCCATGTGCCCAGCACACCAGGTTGTGCTCCTAAGGTTGGTATTTCTGTGGGTACAGTAGAAGAGAGTCTTCTGAGGAAAAACACAAGCTGAGGAGTAGCTTGAGCCACTTTCATGGGGAGCTGTGAGCAAGGAGTGCATCAAATTGACTTGGATCCCATTTTCAAAGAGAAGTCAGGGGAACAGCCAAGGTGCCCTTGGCAACACTACTTGTTTGGTTAGTGACCCAAAACTGCAGACACCTAAGCACAGGCTTAGCTTTAGTAGAACAAATAATTAAAAGGCAAGGCTCCACTGACAAGCCTGAAGGCAAGTGCGTACGTAGGTTTTTGCAGATGCGTGTTTACGATGCCTATGTTACTGTATTGTGGACCAGACACAGATCTTTTTAAGAACAAACACAGTTTTATAGTGGGATAGCTCTTAAAGAAGTCAAAGTTATAGGAACATTATGTTGAAAGGATGAGGCATAATTTACCTTATTGCTGTGAAACATCTCTAAGGCTGTAGTGACCTGAAAGAGTTTAGCAGTTTTTTTCCTGAAGCTTAGATCTAGTGTTAAGCCGGTCTTTGTCCTCCAAGTGGGATTCTGTATTACAGAGTGAAAAGTAAAGTAAATTTGCTCACTTAGAAGATTTTTACATGATGTATTCAGAGATATGAAACTTCGTTTTGATTTTGTTGGGTGCAAAGGTGGCTTTAAAACCGACTTTCTTCCAAAAAACAACTGAAGATGTGGTCCTAAGAGTTTGTGGGACATCATTAATTTATCTGAAGAGGAGTCATGAAAGTTCAAACTGAGGTCCTATACATAATAAGTCTCATGGCTGTTAAATAATTCCCAGTTGACAGTCATGAGCATTATTAATGAGGCCCCATTAATAGTTTAGAAAACCCTTAGTTGAACTCTACTTGCAGTTCCATTCATTAATTGCAGTAATTAACATTAAGGACTGCAAAACATAATAAACGGCTTTTCCATTAATACATATGATGCTGATAGCGAAGTCAGGTACTTTTAGAGCTGTAACTGTGGAGTGCATTTGAAGCAACAGCAGCTTGTAAATAGCACACAAAACTTGCAGATTATTCTTTTATATTTGCAGAAAGAGAAATCATAACTCCGAAACTAAGGAGGCTTCCTATCACTCTGGTAGCATGGCAGAATTTATCTTTCCATCTGTTCCTATCCACAGTGTTACACCTTTTTTTTTTTGTGGTTAATATAATGTGTAAGCTCCTGGGAAAACTTGGTTGTCCTTCATTTCAGCATATAATCACAATAATGATGATGATTGTAATACGAGTTGGATTCATCATCGTTTGAATGGAATGCAAAGCCAGGGCAGAAAACAGCTCAACTGAGAAAAAAAACCAACCACCTTGCTGCATAGGATAGACAAAACTCTTCAAACAGATGTGGAAAGAATTAAAGCATGAAGAGTGTCTTATCAGTTATCATTACATCAAAAAAAGCAAAACCAAACAGCAAAGAAACCACAAACCACATTAAAAGAATAGACATAATCAGCTTAGTCTATTTTCTCTCAAGAACATATAAAACAGAAGTAGTCCACCATGGAAAATAAAGGCAACAGGCAGTATTACCACCAGAAAGAACAGGTAGGGTGTCATTTTGGCTGGTTCTTGCTTAAAAGAAATGCATAAATATCCATGAGAATATGATTACAGAACCCATAGGATGATATTAGTAAGACAAATTTAGAAATAAAGGTGTTAGGAGTGAATATTCAAGTTGTTGATGGACCAAACCTTCTTCCTAGTGAGAAAAGGATACTGTGAAGTTGGGTTATTTCAATGAAAACAAAATCAAAGCCCTGATGTAGCAAGTCTCTTTAAGGTATTTCTAGTTTCCTCTGTAGCATGTAGATCCCACCATTTTCTTTAGAAAAACAATTATGTTAATTATAAGATCCCTCTCAAATTCCAACTGGATAATTGCATTTTGTCTACTTATATTATGCCACAGCTGTGACAGGAAGAAGTTTTATCCACCTGCTGTTTCAAGCTATTGTGTACTTTTACTATTAATTAGTTGCTACTTTTCACCCCAGAAACAGCTGCATTTCACAAGTGGATTTAAAAGACTCCTGGACATTCTCTGTGCATATATGTATAGAAGTGCTTTGATCCTTTGAAGTATATGGCTATAAGATTATTTTAATTAACTCATAATTCTGACAAATATTCATCTGGCCCTTTGGAAGCTGGGATGGCTTAGGAAGTGGAATCTTTCCCTTTAAAAATCTGAATAAAGTACCATATGCAATAGGAATTTATAGGCAGATCCCAGCTACTGATAGAAAGATGAAGTATATACTCTTGCTTTTATTCAGTTGCTGTGAAAAAAATACGGGAACAAAAGTATTTTTATCTACTTTTAGTTCTCAAGCTCATGTTCAATACAAAGATGTAGCACATTTTTACTCCATTAAAATGACACCTTTTTTTTTTTTCCCTTCAAACCTGGGGGTTAAATATTTCCAGATTCATCACAGCAAAAGAAAGCAAGTATATCTTTCATTAAAATTGATTCACACAGTGTCAGAATAAAATGTCATAAAATCATCTTTTCACTACTCTCTAGAGAACGTTGTGTTCTGGGCCTTCCAGGAGGCATTGTCATCTTTACCTTGATATCCGACAGCTACCTAGAAATCATGTCGCTTAAGTGGAGCACTTTTGTGCCATTCAGAAATCTTATTGACTGTAAATTAGAGATGAAATGGATGTAGAAACTAGCAGTCCAGATTGATACAGCCATTATTAGCTTCTTATTAATACTTCAGCTAAGTATTAATCATCTGTATTATTCCCACATATGGATTGCTATCTATACAGGGAACTTAGTTCCCTCTTAGGTTTCTGTGTTTGTAACAGAATTTTAAATACTGAAGCTAATAGCAGCAGAACTCTATTTCCCTGCCAGTGCAAGGAGCAAGACATGAAGGCCTTTGGGTTGGGAAAATCATGGCCATGATCTGGTGACAAGGTAACATGTAATTTCAGTACATTTTTAAGGGAGCCAAGATTCAAACGAAAGCACATGAAAGGAAAGTTCCTTTCATTGCTGCCTCAGGTAATACCATGATTTAGTATCAGTTGAATTTTTTTTCTGTAATCCATGACAGTTTTGCCTTGGGCCAGCCTACAGACATGATGAATCTCGTGTGTTCTGCACAGTATGGGTATAACCAGGCACTAGCAGTTCCCCAGGCAGCTAACACCCACTGTGGACTAAGGCACTGCTCTCATTTGTTGGTCTTGGTCTGGGAAAAAAATCAGGACCTTGCAATCTTTCTGCCCTGACTATTTAAATTATTTCAATGATTTTGGGATAACGTGCATTGAAGAGCTATGGGAGCCCTAAGCTTAGAGAGGATCTGGCCTCCAGGATATCCAGAAGTTGATATCAAGATATCAATGTGGGTTGCAATGTGAATTAAGCCATTCTTATACCCACACAGATACAGCTCAAACACTGCCTCAGGTACAAGATTTATAATGGTGGGCACTGATTTAAATTTTTTAGGTCACGTCTAAACAGAGGGTAAGGCCAGTGTAAAGGCCAGTACCAATATGGTGCTAACCTGGACATATAACCGCTAAAAATATAGCTGTGCTTATATTAGCAAAGAATGTGGTACAACAGGACCAAACCTGCAGAGCAAAAGCTTTGATGCTGCAGAGCAGTACCCACAAACACTTTGACCGTGGTTTATTTTGGAGTAGTTCTACTCTAGCCCTGTGGACTGAGCATGTATTAGTACTTAGAGCACATGCGGTGCCCTCCCAGAGCCCATCTTTTAGTTTCATTTCACCCATAAGGCATCCAGTTCATGTGCTCCAAAACCATGCTACAATGTGATTACAAATGTAGAAAATGAGGGACAATCAGAAGATTTGCTTCCAAATTTGCTTCTTCCACCCCAGAATGGAAATAAAATGGTAATGCAGGTGCACTCACCATTCACGTCCATGCAGAGGAAGACTATTTCTGTCCCTATTTTTTGTCCAAACCATAAAAATTAGTTAGTATCTTTGACAGCCCAGCAAAATGCTCCTTTCGCATTGTTGTCATTGAAAAGCCACACCTTCAAAGCCATCGTTGTGTTGTTTCTTGTCCATCAGCCTGAGAGGCAAAATCCTGTTCCCACCAAAGTCAACAGAACATTTTCCACTGATATTCATGCAGCTAGGATTTTACCCAAGATTTGTGCACACCCAAGATAAAGTGTCCCTTGGTGTCCGAAGAACTAGAAAGGACAAGAACATGAAACCATGCTCATCCTGTGTGATGGATGGCTGACTGGCTCAGGACACCCCAGTGAAGATGCTGTAGGTCTAGCAGAGGTTGTGCTCTTGGGACTTAGACTTCAGTGGTAATTCACATCCCAGTTCTCATGGTCGGGGACAGCAAACAGCACTGTGCTCAGAATCCCAGAGCCTGAATTCAGTCCTACTCTTGGTGGGTATTCAAGCAAGTCACCCCAGCCTCTGCTTCATTCACTACCTACCTCCTATCTGGGTTATTTCAGCTGCAAGATCAACTGCGTAAAGTCACTTTCCATGCCTACGTGCAAGAGCTTTGCACAGCAGGGAGCTCTGAGCATGACTGGCGCTGGCCTGGAATGAATACCAGCATCAAAATACAACGTTGTTCTCTGAGAAAATTGTTGTTCCTCCCTCTCCTCTGAGCTTCATGTGAAGTTTCTCATGTTGTGAGAAATAAAGGATTAATGTCATGAAGGAAAATAACCTGTAACCCAGGAGAATCATGTTTTGTGAGACTTATCTATTCCTTATCAGTGCTGGCACTTAACTAATGTTAACCAAACGCTGATCAATGGTAGTGGAACTTCATGGGAGCTGTGAGTTGCATAGCACTATTTTACTCCAAAACTTTTCTGGATCTGTATTTACTTTATATCCTACTTTTTTTTCCTCCTTTCTTCTTTAACAGCTTTTATTCACATGTGAGTTTCTGGCAGTTTCAATATGCTAAAACCCATTTAGACAACATTAAAACTGAGAATTCTCCACTGTATAAATTTAATTCCAATTACTCTTATTCCCTTGTTATCTGCTGGTTATAATGTGAAGTACTTTCAAAATTGGCATATTAAAGAAACTATAATTTGCTCAACAGCTGTAGAAACTGTGATAATTAAAGGAAAAATTAATTGGTTTTATTTTGATGTTTCTTTTATTATATTGCAAGTATGAGAATTTTCTTTTCAAGGTAAGAAGTCACCAATTCTCATCTGTCCATCCATCTATGTATGTACCTCAGCATCACACTTCTCTGAGCACCTTCCAAAAAAGAAAATACGGAAATAATCTTTATCTCTTTCTTCTTCCCTCAGCCTGTAGAAGAAATAGATTGCTAGATTTTAAAGTCAACAAGGACCACTAGGTTATTTAGTATGAGATCCTTGATCAAGCATTACATCTAGGCATGCCTTTATTGAGCACAAGGATGTGATTTCAACTCAGGCAATTCCAAACAGGCAGTCAGTTTTGATATGAAAGCTTCAAGAAATGGAAAATTCAGCACTTCCTTCAGCAGTTTCTTCCAGTGCATGCTGAGCACTTGTGTGCCTTCCTTCCAGTTGAATCTCTGCAGATTTAACTTCTAGCTGTTAGTTCTTGCATTGCCTGTCTCCAGTAGATTAGAAAGCTCTTTAGCAGGGACTATTTTTTCTCTTCACAATGGCATGCATACCATCAAATCAAAGCTTATCTTGGTCTCCTCTGGATAAATTAATTAGATTTAAATGTCTATGTTTTCCATTGTAAGAGAACTTTCAGACCACAGGTGAGATGCATCAAATTTCTTATGTCCTTTTATAAATTACCAGACTCAGCAGCTTGATTTGGCACAATTACTATGAGGTAAAGTGGCAAAACCACTTTCCAGCTCTTCATCCCTGTTCCTTTGTTGCACATTCAAGGGCACTAGGCCTTTGCCGTGGCTTTAGGCAGGTTGCTCACAGGGAACTGCTTCGTCAGCATGATTCCTAAAGCATTTGCAATCTATTGGCACAGTCCTTTCCTCAACTTTAGCTGTGAAGGACAGATTTCTACTAGCCCAGACACTAATTTCTAGTAAATGTTCTAGCAAGTCCAGTTCCCATGAAAGATGTCATATATTGATTCTTACTATGCAGGGCACTTTAATCTCTAGAAGAAAGCTACAAAGAAAACTCAGTTCAGGCAATCCTGGCTCTGAGGATACTTACAGAAATGAGCATAGAGAGAACCTGTGTGACTAGATTCACAACTGGAGCAGATCAGCTCACTTTTTAAAAATAAGTGGTGCGGATCCCTCCAAAATTATAATTAAAGAATCACTGACTGGTCTTGCAGATATTGGCCTGAGCCTTTCTCTTCCTTAAATTTCCAATCGATACAACAAGTACACAAATATTTATCTTTATAAATACTTTTCATTAAAAGCTAATTATAGTATACTTCTGCAATCAATGATTAGCTGCTTAAAGTAGATATCTTACAAGATTATACTAAATAAAGAGTATCAGTCATTCTTAACACAGTGCAAGTTAGGGAATTGTTTTAAAGATAAGTTTAATTCCAGTTAAACAAGATGTACTGTAAATGTTCCCTTATACATTCATTTGACGTCCAAGTCTCTGGAGAACTTTTTGCTCTTTTTCTACTTTGCTCTGCATCCGTTTTACTTCCCCTCTGGACATCCATTACAAAGAGGAATTGGGTTGCCGCATTCAGACACCATTGCTGCAGCACTACCCTAAGCTATCTGTTTCCTTAGCACGCAGGTTCAATTCTGGTTGTTTATTGACTTTCTCCAGGTTTCTCAGAACACCTCCTTATGGCTGATTGCAGGCTGACTGCACTGCCAGCCGGAGGTCTGGGTCTGGAAAGGACCAGGAGGAAGCCTGTCCCTGGGGGTAAGGAGCCCAGCAGCATCGCAAATACATTAGATTCCACTGTGAATTCCACAAACAGGCCTAATTTCCTTTCCCTAGTTGGACCATGAAAATGAACAGAACAGTATGTAAAAAAAATCCACATACAAGAATGAATGATTTTTGGTGTCTTAGTTATCACAGCAGGGAGAAAAAATGGGAATACTACACGCATCTTTCTCCAGGCTGCTAACTTGTGTACTGGAAGCTTTTTACCCAACAAAAAGCTCAGTACAAGCTACTATATTCCACCTAGAAGAAATATGAGTGCTGAATGAAACCTAATGCAAATAAGGTTAGTATCTCCTTACCACATGGTAATCTATCCTTAAAGGGTTAGAAAAGAGAGTGGTAATAACACTTGAGCATGCCCAAATTACAGCAAAGGAGACACAGGTCCCATTTTTTGCCGCTGCAGATAAAATCCAAGAGAATTAATCTGTGGACAGACACAAGAATA
This sequence comes from Pygoscelis adeliae, assembly GCF_000699105.1. NCBI lineage: Eukaryota > Metazoa > Chordata > Aves > Sphenisciformes > Spheniscidae > Pygoscelis > Pygoscelis adeliae. Next base: position 5,564,300 of record NW_008824806.1, on the reverse strand, counting down.
TCTCACCTTCCAAAGGCAATTACTTCCACTGAGAAAAGTTGTTATGACAAAAGCTTTCTACTTTCAAAGTGTGAAATCCGCCTTCGACTGTACATATCTGCAAAAGGAAAAAAAAAATACCACTGAATTACCAGACTGGTATTACTGATTTAATATAACAAAGATCTACATTTGATTTTAAACAGTTCCAAATCATTAATCATGCAAGTCTTACTTCAGTTGTTAAATCAATGGTTTACCCATTGTACAGCTTGACCAAAACAAGGCACATAGTACTTATTAGGTCTCACATACAATTCATTGATGTCGAACGGCCCTCCCAGATATTTCACTGAGATTTCAGATATAACTTTATAAATGCACTTTGAAATGAAGCTACGATCCCAAAGCAAAAAGAGAAGTCATAAAGAAACCAAGATATTTTCTTGATGACTGTTCAGACTTTTCTGGAGACTTGGAAACAAGTCCTGGAAGCTTTTCTTTCAGCAGTTTGATTCTTTGCTGCAAGGTAATGTTATTAAGGTATTAAGGGCAAAGGAACCAATGTAAAAAAAAACTCTGACAATAAAAATGATCCATTGGCAGGAGGACACCATACATTCTTTCCATTTTGTTCCAATCATTTTTTTTTTACAGTAGCAAACAGTTTTACTGTTTCAATATCTGAAAGAGGAGATGCAGTAGGGTAGGCCGCTCAGAGGACTGTGGGGACTTGGTCTACCAAGGTGTGCTGGACCATTGGCTTGTGCAAAACAAACTGAAAAGCAGTTGTAAAGCTGCCTGCTGGTAGTATCGTACACTGATCTTACATTCCCTTTACACTTTGACTATGCAAAGAGCAGGAAACAGCATCAGCTCGGTCCTAGTCTTCCACCACGTTGTACATCTTTAATATAGCAGGAGAAAACTAGTCAAACTATGTGGTGAAAAAAGAAGCAGTTGTGGAATTGTGGGGGGTCTTTTTCATGAACTGCTCTAAAAATATTCAGAAGTGGTTAGCCTGGTATTCTCTGAAAAAAAAAAAAATCATTGACATACCGATTTTAAGAATTTAAACCACCTAGATATAAGTCCAGGGGCAGTATAAGAAAGTGAGATTTCTTCAATGATTATCTGGACAGTTGAAAGAGAAATATTTAATTATACCTCACTTGTCATTTAAAGGAAAGGATGAGCTCTTTTATGTTAAAATTGTGTAACAAAGTTAACATTTTCTGTTGTTTTTAAAAATATCACTGTATGTGTTAAAGGCTTATTGGTTTCTCTTTGCATGGGTCTGTTTACCAGTAATGCACTGTATGTTAAAGTGCCTGAAGTCAGATGAAAAGCATTAGTGGCCAGAAAACATTTATACCCTTTCAGTCCAACATATATCATGAAACAAATCAAATTTACAGAGCAGACTTTGCAAAAAAGGGTGAAAAAGTAGAGGGACTTTTTACTCATTAACAGAAAAGAAAGCACTTCTGGCATATGAAAGTGCCATTTCCGTGTCTCTTGCTTAAGATGTGTAAACAACAAAGTAAGCCTAAATTGTACACTGTTTCTGGTAGAAATGAAAGCCAAGTGGCCCATTTGAGTCATTTTATGTCTTTCAGATGAATAGCTGTGAGGAACATCCTTTGAGGCAGACAAATGATCTGAGACAGTTCCCAAAAGGTATGATTATATATAAGCACCTGCTTGCTGTTATGATGATTCAGTCAAGAACAATTGTGAATGCTTTTATGAGTTCTGCAAAGCTATTAACCTCAGCAGAGTGCAAACCAGTCTTTTCTTTAAGTGTCATAGTTCTGAAAACCCTCCAGCAACTCTCATGTATAATATGATGAGAAAGTCTTCATGTATTGGACCACATAGTCCAGAAGGACAAAACTTCAGACTGATGGACTACAAGGACAGGGGTGAGCAGTGAACCTCTACGTGGGTGAAACTGTTTGGAAACTGAAATGAGCCTAAATCTAATACCAATCAGTTCTGTGAAAGGCCTTTTCTAGTACTCTGGGCTATCTGAACTGATGAAATTTAGTTTGGTGACAGCTCCTGGCAGACGTTCTTTTCAGTCACCTCAGGATGCAGATTCAGATGTTCAGATTTCTGCAACAAAGTACACAAGGGCTGTGTAGTATGAAGTCTGTATTTAATTCAAACTTAGTCACAGGGGCACAAAAAGCAGCAAAACACAATGAGGCTAACATTACATCAAGAGAAATGTGAAGGAAAGGCTCTTGCCTTGCATGTTGTGAGGCATGACAATTAAACAAATAGGGAGCGTAAAAGAGGTGGTCCAGGAGAAAGCAAATGCTGTTACTGTCTGTATGCAAGATGGACTATTAGGAAGGCTTAAATGTCAGAATATAACAGCACATCCTCCTTTCATTTGTGTCTTTCTTAAAAATCAAAGACAAGAAAAGAGGAAAGACAACATCGTCTGTGGGAGCATGAATAATGGACCTTTACACTTAGTGAAGACAGAGATTATGGACCTATCACAAGCTTAGAGTTTCTTAACAGAAGACACTTACGGAAATGAATGTGGCTTAACAACCGTCCACATTAAAATGTCAAGCAGCAAGTATTGTACAAAACAGATAAAGTAATATGTATGTATATAGAATAGACATAAAAGCATTATTATGCACATCGTTTGATGACACATTTACTTCAAAGCCAGCGAGCAGGCAGAAGATGGAATGTCATCATGAGTAGCACTTGTCCATGTGAATGAGGAGAGTTCCACTATGAACACAGCTCCTGAGGACATGACAGTGGTGCTGTAACCCCCTCTTAACTGAAGAGAAACGTAATACTCAATGTCATGACTTTCTGTTCATTATGAAAGATTCATTATGAAACTTTGCAGAGCTTCAAATGTCAAACATGTGTACAGGAAGGATTGTATGATATGTATTCAGCTATACTCTTTCTGCTTTGCAGCAAGTTATGGCTATTAAGGATCCAGACATCTTAGCTCTAAATATTCACCTATGTTACAAAAAAATTTCTCATGTTAGGCCTGTGTCATTAATAGCTATGCATGTAATTGAACTTGAAAAATAATTTTCTCATAGGCCTCATTAGAAAAAGCCCTTGACTACAGAGCAATGTGACCTAAGTGGGCACAGAATTAGAACAGGAGAACATTTCTATCCATCTTACAACGATGTTAGTACATTGGTAAAGCGGGTCTTGGTTCAGTGAAGAGCACCTGGTCTCCCAGTCACACTGAATGAGTGAAGAGTGATTAGCAGAAATACACAACTGGTATCTTCCTGTATCACTCCTTTGCCTCTTTGGCTTCATTGTAGTGGCTGAAGCTGAAGCCTGCACAGCCACGGCCTCTTTTCCCGCCTTCCCTTTTCTTACTGCTCTTTTCAAACTTGCTAGGACAAAGACTGATGCTAGCATCACCCAGATCAATGATACTTTTCAAAGAGATTGAGTCGAGCGTGTAGAATTCCTCCCGTCAGCCTGCACTTCATAGCTTACATAACCTTGATTGACATATGTGAAGTGGTTCGGTGAGCTGTGATCAACTGGGGATTAGTCTGATCTTAAGTTTCATGCACAGATGAAGGGGTTGGATAAGGGAAGTCAATTTTTTTTTTTCTGTTTATTTGTGCTTTTTATGAGTAGAAATATCTGTCTTGTTTGCAAAGACTGTTGGTAGAGAGCTAAATATTGACCATTTCTCTCCAGTTGCATAAGTGGCATGGAAGAAAAGGCTTCAATGGCCTGTGGTTTGCTACTCTTCCAGTCTGAGGCTTTGCTTGACTGCTGTATTAACCCGGACGTTCAACTCTGAATTAGACCCCTCCAGCCAGCAATGGCTCACACACAAAACCCATGCACTTAGAGCAATGTCTGTTCTGACTGCAACATGAATAAATATACCAAATCTAGTTTTAATCTTAGTAGTTTGTGTTCTGGTGCAGCAAAGATGTGTTTACACAGTTCAGCTCCTGAAGTAAAAGCTCGCACTCTCTAACAGGCTTGCTCAGTATTTCACTGTTGAAATTCGTGTCACCATCTCCTCATTTATTGGCCAGTGTAGTTAGATAAAATCCAGCTTGGCATTGTGCCTAAAAGCAGTTGCATTCATTATACCCATTGCTGTGTAAGTTTACTCCTGCAGGGTGGAAACAGTTTCAACCAGAGCAACTAGTTCATTTCAAGTGTGTATAACTGACTGCAGCTCACAATGAAGAAATAATCCACCAATTTGGCACAGCCTAAACCTTTGTGCATTCATACTTTCTTGGTGTCAGAACTTCTGCTGGGGACTCAAAAGAGCAGTCACATTTTTCTGTAAAGAACAGTGAAAATATCCCAGAATGGCTCAACTTAACAAGTGTTAAGAATGTTTGGACATGGCTTTCGCACATGAATGATACACCACCATTTTGGATACAGCTGAGTTGATGTACTTGGTGGAGTTTGCAAAAACTTTGCTGTAGACCCACTTACTTGCCAAGATCAGCTCTTGAGTTCCTGCCTAAAGTCAGGCTTTGATTCCAACATATGCACACAGAGCTGGTGAGAAATTACTCTGATAAAATAGTTTTTCAGCTATTGTTGGTTCACTAAGAAGTTTGAAAAAAGTTGTGATCTACAACAAGATATTTCCCAAGAAATCTTTTAAACACTTGATAACTGCTTAAAAGAAAGTTCCAGATTCAAGTCCTTGTCTGTGTCCTAACAAGCTAGCTGTTTTGCAGAGGCTATTTCTCCAATATCATTTGCCAAATGCAAAGTGAAAAATGTCTGAAATCATCATAACTTTCATAGGGTAAGAAAGCTGTCTCCCACTGAGTATGAAACACATATAGGTGCAAAAGGTTGGAGGGGTTCACAACAGCTGATTTTAGCCCTTTTTGGGGGGGGGAATATTTTTGAGTACACTAGCTCTAAATAATCCCAGATTTTGTGTCCAAGATTATTTTTTTTTTAAGAGAGAAATATAATTGCAGTTTTTCAGTCAACTTTATTTTATACATACAAGCTTTAACCTTCACTTTATTTGCTGAATGGGTGGGTCATGACTCATCGACATAATCTCTTCAAAGTCTGCCAGCCTGGGTGCCTTCCTTAATGATATTGCTTGTTTTGTGCATTGATACAGTGACAGTTGAGAAAAATGCTTATTCTTTGAAAGGTCAGTGTACAGCTTAATCTACATCAGAGCAATCAGTTTCTGCAAAGCTTATTGCTGAAACATAGTTTTTAACCTTTTTACATCTCAGCTTTTCAGTCCTCTTTTCACTTACTGTGCTCTGGACTGACACACCAACTATTTGACGTTAAAGTTTGAATTCTTCTCTCCAAAATGCTAAGTTTGCTAAGGTCAGGAGTATATCCGTTCTTCCTTTTCCTCAAGAGTATTTTAATGAAAGACCAGCATTACACAGCTCAGTGCTAAAAGGATTGTAGAAATTGCAGAGCACAGCACTCCCGACCCTGTTTTATGCGGAGAATCAAAGCCAAAAGTGGTCTGTTTTTTCACTACAAATAACGTTTGCATCCCATCGTGACTGGACGGAACCTTGAGAGGTCTTTCTATCTACCCTCCTGCAGTACTGTTTTCCTGCCATTTGCCATTAAACTGTGGTCAATAAGCAACTCGGGGCAGAGCAGAACTTGTTCAGTGCAGAGTATACAATCAGCACTGAAAGCAACTACATTAACATTCCTCTGCCTTAAGGCCTTCAAAACAGTATTGTTCTTTTCAGAGTGTTTCATGCTGTGGATGCACAGACACACACAGGAGGAATACACACTGTTGGAAAAACAGAGTATTTTGCTATTGCAAGTTTTTTCAAGACAACTAGAGAGATTATTTAGGTGGGCCAGATGTAGATGTGCAAACATCTAATGAGACAATCAGCAGAAAGGCAGTGAACCACATAGAATCCTACCACATGACTCTACTTGAAATTTATTATGTGAATTAAATAATACAGTTCAAAACCTTTTTACATCACTTTGCTTGTTCTCCCTTGGCACAAGAGAATGAATTAGACAGCTGTCACCTTGTCTGTAAATAATGTTCAAAGCTAATTTCTTTGAAGATGTTCCTTTATGTGCATTTCAGTAAGACGAATGTAGGTAATTAAATATTAAGATATTTAAATCAAGTTGAATATAGTCAGCAGCCGAAGTAAATTACTACCTTGTACTGAATCTTTATCACATGAATCTACTTGTTTTGTTTTACTTTGTCTTACTCTATTCAGAAAGCAATACCAATGAATTTTCACTAGTGCTGGATACAGGGTTCAGATGACAACATCTTTTTTGTCAAACAGGGCCAAATTTTTCCCTGTTTGTATCTTGCTGGACATGTCATAAGGTGTGGATCATATTCTGATGTGATTGTATTCTGTGCCTTGTACTCGGAGTAAGTTACTGAGCAAGAAAACCCTTCTGAGGTCAAGGAGAACAACCAGAAGCGACACTCTCTGTACAAACAGCAATGCCAAGGAGAAAGATGACCACAAGGCCAGAGAGAAACATCAGAGAAAGTTCAGTGAGATTTTTAATGCCCATGGAGAAGCACTTAGGGCATTGGTGTTTAATATCCCAATTCCACATCATCAAAGTCAAAGGGAGCTTTGTCACTGGGCTTTGCCTGATGCATTAAGATGCAACACACCATGGCTTTGCCTTGGCAGGAGGAGATGCTGAGCTAGCTGCACCAGAACTGAGCCCGCGCTCCCAGCTCTGACACAACATTAAGTTACATTCATTGGATTTATCTCTCAGACTTGTCAAATATGTACGTCACATGACAAGCAATATGAAGCATTAACTGATTGGGAAATGGTTCAGTATGAACTCAGTAAAGCCAATATGGTTACTTTTTACTCCATGAATTTTATGCTATGCACTTAAGCATTCACAGACTAAGATATTTCAGAGCCACAAATCATTTGCAGCCATCATCTATAGCCTATGAATGTGACCTGCGTCTGCAGGAAAACAGGCACCTCTAGCTAACTAAAATAAAATTTAATTTATACTCATTGACACTAGCACTAAAATGGGGGGAGGAAGGTGGGCATGTGTATAAGCTCTCAATTGAAGCAGAGCTTTATGGAGGTGAGAACAGCAAAGCTGTCCAAAAGTGGCACTGTTTTTTCCTTACTTTCAAGATGTTTTGTGTACCATACGTTGTTATGTCAAGTCATCCTACATGCAGTCTGGTTTGGTTTGATTTTTTGAGAGTCTCACACTCCCTGGGTCAGGAGAACACTGCCAAAAATACACATTACACAGTGACAGGATAGAGACTCTTCTCCGTTTGCATCCCTTTTCTGCTACCTGCAGTCCATAGTTTAATGGAGGAGAATGAAAGTGGGTAATGTAAGGGTATGGTGAAAAATAAAGGATTGTATGAAAACAAGAAATTTGCTGTATTCCTTAGCAGCTCATTTCCAGGCATCATAATATATTTTTTTAAGCATATATAGTTCTTGTAAGGAAGATGTAGCCTCATTTTGGAACGGCGTTGCTACACTGCAACACATTTGCAGCCTTTACATTTCAGTAATTAAGTTATTTATTGGAGAACTACTCTATAAATTCCCCCCAAACAGGCAGTAAAAAAAAGCATATACACACATAGTGTATGAGTGATTTATAGGGACTGGTCGCCTTTAAGCTATGTAGCAAAATAATGATTCCTTCAAGTTAGATGGCTAGTTTTAGTGACAAGTATACTAAACAGTTGCCATGTAATACCTCCCTGTAAACTGATACATTGCAAGTTGTCATTGCTCTTTGCAGTATAAAAATTGTGACAAACACACTGAAAGAGTGATCTGTTTTCTCTTTTAGCTGACTGTTCTTCCAAGATTGTGAGGGGAATAGCAAGCATGTTTGTAATTAAAGATTACACACAATTCTTCTGTGTTATCATTTTACCTACAAAACCCCAGGGTAAAACAGCTTTAGCATGAAAAGAAACACATATGGAGATGCTGATGGGATATTCTCTGCTTGAAGTACAGTTTAGAGAGAGCAAAAATTTTGAGAATGGATCCTAACAATAGAAAAATAGGATTCCATCTTGTGCCTCTGTCTGCTCAATATTCTTGTATAATAGCTTTCTCCAAACAAAGCGCTGAAATAAAACTTCTCCTGGACAACCATTACCTGCTGTTGCCATCTAGGAAGATGGGACTGCCTGCAGTCTCCATTCACTGTCCACAGTGGTCAGCAAACCCTCTTACAGTGCATGGAGACTTTCAGGTATTCCCCTTCCACAAAGGCCAAGCCAAGGCAGTGAGAAGGTCTCCTGCTGACTCCTGTGGGCACATGGATGTGATGGAGCCAATAAGAAAATATGTGCTCTTAGGAAAACATCAGACTTGCACGCAAAATATGAAAATTAGTCCTGAGAAGCAGCACAGAGGTGTTAATATCTTTCAGACAGAAGGAAAAAGGGATACATGTTACCATGAAATTTTAACTGAAGATAATATGTCTAAGAAAGATCTGCTCTTTTCACAGAAGCTGTTGGAATTTCTTGAGTATTTTTCAGCAGAACTCCCTGCCATGGCCGTGCCTTGCTCAGCAGGGCATGCAGAAGCAAGAATGGCTTGATGAGGCTCTGAAGTCTGTCCCAGTGAGATCAGGCTTTAGTCCAGCTATTGTCCAATCTTCAGGCTGGTCGTATGTAGGCTTGTGAGGCCTCATCCTCTTCTGTAGAGCCAAGGCTGCATGACACATCTCAGGAGTGAACCCTTGGTATCCAATTCAGAAAACAGACTAGTTCTTCTTAGTAATAAGGATCATCTTACCACTGTCACCTCTCTTCCCACATTAAATAATCACAGCTGTCCTTTCTGGTTTTAAAATCTATTAATTTATGACCTTGGATTTAAAATTTGTCAAGGCTTTGGAATATTTAGATCAAGGATTTTTATTCTGATCAATCTTTATATTTTAATATGACGCACACACACAGTTTTGCCAGTTATGTCAACCCCCATACCTATGCTTTGACTGGAAAAAACGAGCACCAGTTCATTACACTCCAATTTATTAACATGCCTCGGTAACTCCCAATGGGAACCAGGCACGGATTTTCACAGGAGCATGGAAAAACATTTGAGAACACAATAACAATCTGGTATGTGACATCTTTTAGACACTATAATGGAAAAGACTATGGCAATTTTATGTGGACTTTATGGAAAATAATGAAGTATAGAAAATGTATGAATAGAGCACTGTCAATGAAACTCTGCAATCAGATTATTTTTCTACCAGTATCTAACTCCTGCTTCATGATGCATAGCATATATCACAACCTAGTATTTCCCAGCAGAGCCCATAATAGAGAACTATTGATTGAATGTTAACCCCTTCACTCAGAAAGTTGAAATTTCACAAAGTGCATCCCATTACCAGCAATAGTAATGTGTCGAGACAGATCAACAATTCCAAAGAGTTGCTGTAATATGAAATTTATCTGTGGATTTGAATTTAAATTTAAACAGGTCAAATTTATTTTTCACTGCATATAATTGTAAACCAAGTACACTTCAAAATATAGTATTGGGTAGTATAACCTATGCACACACACACACATATATTTATACAGTAGTGATAAAATATTATTTGCAAATGAGCAAATGAAAAAACTAATATCAACCTGCATATGGGTTTCAACATACTGTTGTGCTAAAATATGTGTGTGTGTGTTTTCAACTACTTACCACATTAACATTGGCAGTTTCTAATTGGTTATTTGCATATATAATTATGGGAATTGCACAAACCCTTTAAGTAAATAAATGTGCATACAATGTATTTCTTTTTTACCTTAAGCAAGTTAGTTTACTCTGAATTTCTTCTGTGGTTTTCTTTCTGAAATTCAACTTCTTCCTAGCATTTTTTTTTTCCTAAAACCTTGACATCTTATCTGTAAGACAAGCTCACGTTTTCATTTTTCTAATGAAATATTTATGAGAAGTAGGATTTGCTTTATCTGAAGAAAATATATAATTTAAGTCAGAAAATGTTCAGCTCCTACAAACATAATTGGCAAATTTAGAAATAGGCAATTCTCAAAATATTCATTCAGATTAAAATCTCTGGGGTTCACACAGCAGAGCAAAACCTCAAGGTGAAAAATACTGGAATTCTCTGTAATGTTTTCTCTGGGTGGATACTTTTGACTTCATGATGCAACAATGATTTTATTTACAGAGCCTTATACTAATAATGCTGTCAGCAGAGACAGCTTCAAGCGAAAAAACCATTAAGTTGTAAAAATTATAGAACTGGGTCAAAACTTTGTGGTTTTGTCCACTCACTTGGTTTAGGGTTTTTTTTCTTTCAGAAAATAGTATCACTGATTGTAAACATTACTATTAGTTTCATTAATGCTCTAGACATCAATGCTCAAAGACACTTAGATGTCTGCTTTCACTAGAAGTTACCTCTTAAATATGTCAGAGGATAGATATGTCTACATTTCCCAGTGGCACTGAATCAAGACACAGCATAATGAGTGTGTAAAGCACTGTTGTATCTGCCTCAGAAATATTTGTAGGACATCCTAAAAACATCTTCAGCAGCGCGCTGTCGCAGTCAGGGGCTCTATACATCAAATCCATGTTTATGCAGTAACCCGTAAAGTTACTCCTTTAGAAAGTCCTTACCAAGTTGTAGTCAATGGCAACAATATGACAGCTTTCATTTATCAGGAGCGGTGTAAAACCTAAGCACTGTACTAAATAAGGAGGAAACATATGAGAAGTCCTGCAGAGTTTTACCTTTCATTACAGGGGAGTTCCACTGTAGTGGAGTTTATGGACTTGTGATTTTATGGAGTGTGCTTTGGATTTCCTATTTTTTATCTAAATCTATTCAATCAATTACTTTAATTTACTCTCTGGGCAAGCTGCAAGTCATTGTGTGACAAGTTTTCAGTGCTTGCAAACAGCGCAGGGCAATATTCATCATAGAGAAGAGCTGTGCCTTGAAATGCTTTCTGGGATCTCGTTCTTCCTACCCCACTCCCATATTTCTTGGGGATGAGGGGTTATTTTTGACACTATACAGAAAGAAGGAGATAGTGGTCAGAGGTCTTTTTACATTTTTAGGAGTCTTGATATACTGTTCATAATCATACTGTAATTGTTGAACATTACAAAGGTCCAGTTTAATCAATGGACAAATTACAATGAATAGCAAATCTATAGGCAAAAATAATACGATGTCATTGCACAAATCCAACCTGAGGCTTTGTCAGAGATGGTATCACAACAAACAGCTAGCGTTTGTTACTGGATTGCTTTAAAACCCAAGCTAACTGGACAGCATTGCACAAGCCGGAAAACCAGGCACACGGTGCCTCAGCTGCCTTTGTTCCCCTTTTGTTCTCCATACTGGAAAATCAGCCACAGCTTTTGTCCTCAGTAAGTTCAATGTGCAAAGGGACAGGTCAAAGGCAAGGCATGGGAAGGAAGTTGCTGGGTGTGTTTCTCAGTGTAGACACACTTTCTTAGTCTAAGCCTGGGTGGATCAGCCTTCCTAGACCTCCACAGCCTCATCTGTGTAACAACCAGAATAAAACCAGGTGCCCTGGCTCTCCCACGCCTTGCTTTAAACTGTCCAGGTGATGGCCACCTGCTATGCAGAAGAACAGCTCCCTCCTTCCATGTAGTAAGCAAGGGTTAAAGCGTGCACACAAGAAGTGGGAAGTCAGGGGTTTTAAGCCCCTCACAGCCATTGGAAAACCTACTTTTTTCCATTTCCCTGGGAAATGTCCAGACATGTCCCTGGGAAGTGCCCAGACCATCAGGCTGTGATTCAGCCGGGACGTTTGGTTCTCCCGCTGAGGCCATGACTCCTGAGGCGGGCATGGAAAATTGATGGAGCTGGAAAGAGAAGGTAATGGGTAGGAAGGAGCCCAGCACTCTGTACTCTCTGCTGTCATGCTGCAGAGAGCAAAAATACAAATGTGTTCCAGAAAGGATTAGACCAATTCACGGACGATAGGTCCATCAGGAGCTATTCAGTACAAAGGCAGGGACAATTTCATCTTGCTCAGAAAGTCTTGAAATCTCTGATGGCTGGGGGAAGATGCATATCAGTAGAAGGATATTTCCACATTTACCTTCTTTATCATGCTCTTCCCTGAACATTGACTCAGAACAGGGAGCTGTGTTAGACAGACTTTAGGTCTGAATCAGAAGGACTGTTCCATTGGACCTTCTTCTGCAAGGGACGTGGTTCCAACTCACAACCTTCTTTATATGTTTTATATTAAATAGTGATTGATGGGAGGGGGTAGGGGAAGAAAAACAGCAGAAATAATCCTACTATCAAGGTCAACCTCAAGTAAAAGCTGGAACCATGCATAAGAAAAACAACCATGAATGAGGGGAGTCAGTTCAACCTCAACACTACAGGAGATCTTAGTGCTCCTGCCATCCTTGCAAATATGCCAATGCATGCCTTTTCAGCTGGCTGCAGTTGTGTGATGTACACGTTTCTCACAAGGAACAGAGGACAACATTCATTTCACATAGACTGCTAAACAGCTGACAGATGATAATGACTTCAGGTCACATGTGACCCAAAGGTGAAGGTCTCCATATCTCATTACGCAACCCCTTAGCTGTCCAGTAATCTCAAGTACTTTTTGTCAGTCCCACACACTTTTGTCAGGGAAGAAAGCATTCAATCATGCAGAATATTTCTCTTCTTTTGCCAGATCCTTCCTTCAACGCCTCAGGCTTTTCAGGTCTGAGATACCGTATTTGGAAGGTTATTTTCACCAGCTTGTAAAGCCTGAAGCAGGCATCACTAGTCCCAAGCACACAGAGCTCTAATTGAAACCGTTCCCAGCAGCTCTGTATCTACATATACACATCCTGATTATGACAAAGCTCATGAATAATCACTGGTATGAACTTGTTCCTTATTGTCACAAGTTCAGGAAAGCAATGGGGATCCAATTGCATCACCCGATCCCTCTGCATGGCAAAGATGACAAAGTTCCCATTTTCTAAAAATAATTACAGAGCCCAGTGTGAATTTGTGCTGCAAAGGACGCCAGGATGACTCACAAGCACAGAAATTATGAAAATGTATTCGTGCTGCAGCATTAGGATTAAGACAGAGTGAAGTTGTAAATATTCAGCTTCACTTCAGGTTTCACCTCAGCTCTTCAAACTTCTGGCTAACCCCATTTGCAGAATTAATTTTGCACTGTTGTTTCCTTAAGCACCCGAAAATACTCCCTTCTAAAAGCTTTTACACGCAATGCAGCAAATTCTTCTGCTCTTAGTGCTGTGCTCTCCCTCCCTTGTTAACATATGTGGTTTTCAAAAGGGGAAAATATAAGCCAGGCAATTTCTGTTTTCTGACCCCATGAATCTAAAATGAGATGGTTTCATTGTCTTTCTTTATCCACACTGTAATTGCTGTTCCTGGTGTATTTCCAGAATGCACCTCTCTGGGGATCCACACACAATCACAGTATATTAGAATATTTCAATGCTTTTGTTTTCTTCATGGCTCTTGCAATGCTTTTCTTTCATATTCGTGATCCTCACTGGCACGTACTGGAGTACCTCCACTGAAGTCAATGAAATATCATTTATTTGCACCCGCTGAGGATTTGATCTGAGACCTTGAGCTTTATCTGTGTTGTACCACAGCCTAAAAAGTTTACTTTTTAGTAGTACTTTTTTGCTCCTTTGAAGAGTATAAATACATATAGTTATATATGCAAACTGCATATCAAACACTCAAACTTACATGAACATTTACTGATTATACAAAAGTAAATTGAATATTAATAATGCCAAGAAAATTATTTTCAACATCCGAAATAGAGCCAAGTAGTGAAAGGTATAAAGTGAAATCTTGTCTCAAGATGGGACAGAGGTCAAGATCAGTAACATTCACAGTACTTTTCCAGAAAACTGAGGTCTTTTCTATTGGTTACTCTGATCTTCCAAATCAACACTTTCGAAAGCATCAGCAGGTAGAATTTAGGGTTAGGTCTGGTCAAACTGGGTATGTTTGTTTTAAGAGAAATTTGGATATTTTATTTTTTTTCCATTATCAGTAGAAATGAATGCTTTGGAAACATTGCTATAACAGTAAATTTCTTACCTAGAAAATGATATTTAGGAAAAAAGTTGATTCCAAGTGCAAAATACAACATTTATTTATTTTTACCTGCTCATTATACAGTTATGGTTTTGTATTATTTTATTTCATTATACTCAGTAACAAAAACAAAGCATGCGCACGCGCACGTGTGTGTGTGTGTGTATAAAAAATTCAAAATGTAACTCTGATCTCTTTCAATGACAGTAATTCCAGAACAAAATGCTTTCAATTGCAATTTTTTTCCTTGATGGCTTTGATTTAAATGGGTACACACTGCAAAACATCCTAGGGTTTCTATATATTATTATCCAAGAACTTTTTTTGACAAAATTTTTAGACTAAGTGTGTTCAAGCAGATAAATGTGGCTGAGATAATAGCAAGAGACTGTAATTTTTTTCCCCAGCCAAGCAGTGGAGTAGGCTGTCCAGAGAGGCTATGAAGTCCCCCTTGGAGGCTTTGAGGACCCAACTAGATAAAGTCCTGAGCAAGCTGGTCTGACCTCACAGCTGCCCAGCTTTGGGCAGGAGGTTGCACTGGAGACTTCCAGTACCTTCCAACCTAAACTGTCCTACTGTCTTCCAATCCTAGGAAACGTGAATTATGTTGTAGAGCTACCAATGCTTTCCAATGTAACTGGGGAGTTAATGTGCTACAGATCAAACTTTTTTTTAATTTCTATTTTTGATTACTCACAGAATGTTATTTCTTTACTAGAGTCACCAATAGAAGCTGCTTTAACTGGTTGGATATATTAATGAGCTGAGAACTCTTCTGAGAAAGGTATAAACTCAAATCAGTCACTATGAAGTCTTCTGGAAGCCAGCTACAACTTCCAGCCCAGAAATTCCAGCAGAAGCATGAAATATCATGGACAGTGTGTTATCATGATCTATAACAGGGATACTGAAGGGTCAGAAAGCAAACGAGATGGTAGAAATACCATTAGGAGAGAAGGAATAGACAGGCTCAGGAGCTGCTGGTCTGGTACAGCTCTCACTGAATCATGTGTTTCACAGCTATAGATCAATTTGTAGTAATGTAGCCTTCCAAAGCCAGGCTCACTATCAGGATTGTAATATTAAATGTGAACCATCATAAAAGAAATACCACATATTTATTATTTTCAGTTTCACAAATGCCAAACTGTTTGTGTTCTGTCTTATCTAAAATATGTAGCAGCATCACATGAACACCTTGGAATTATTTAATATGATAAAAGTAATAAGCTAAAATAAATACAGAAGCACATAAATCAGAGCCAGAAATGTAGGCATCTTCAAAGCTGAAATTGCTCTTTGCCTCCAACCCTTTGCTTTCACCTGTATTCTCAGAAGCTTAGGATAAAAGATTAACTTTATGTTCTGCCTGCTCTTATGAGCACCACATTTGGGATATTGTAAAATATTGCCTGCACCTTGCAAACTTTCACCTTTATATCCAATTGTAGTCTTATTATTAGTGACCTCCTCTGAACTTGAGAGTACAAGTGGAAGTAGCTATAAATTACCTGTACCTGCTCGATTTTGGAAGTTCAGATCCAACCTTTAGCTTCTTGAGTTCAGGTCCACGAATATTCACTCTTTCTTTTTTGAGAGGGTGACATTTTTGTCCAGTCTGGGCCTAAACGTTTTGCCTTGAACTCCTCTATTTTGGACAAAAGCAGGTAAAGTGGGTGCTGTGCTCACTTGTAGAGAAAACATGCAAAGATCTCCTCCCCTGAAAAAGCAAAATATTTGAACCAAATTAGCAAAGCAAAAGAGTGAGAGTAGATACAAAGAGGAGAAAATGTGATTATAAAATGTTTTTCTGTGCCCTTTCACAGAGCTGTGGGCAATGCCCGCACCAACTACCCGCAGGGTGTAACACTGCTGTGGCTTCTGCTGCAGTTTCAGCAGAGCCTTTCAGCACGTTTCAGGAGAAAGTGTGAAGGACTTGCTGGCTGGGATTCTCCCCTTACCATGGGTGTGAGGCAAACACACCCCTTCTTGCACAATGTGGTACTGAAACGGGTCATGGATCCCAGGGCAGCTATAGATAATACTCAGCAGAAAACCAAACAGAAAGAGATTTCTGATTCAGGGAGGGAATCCCAGCAATTTGTTTATCTTAGTAACTGTCCATGATACTCCAGTTCAATGGACTTAGCAGCTTCATAATCTGTACAAAATGTCATGTGCAAAATGATACAAATCACTAACTATTGATGTTTGTGTAACAGTGTCTTGTATTATACCTAACCTTAATCATGGTCCTATTATGCTCAGTGCTTTAAACACACACACATAAATTCTTCATGGCTCAAGAATTTGCAGTCTAGTGACTATGGGGCAGATCATCGCAGTGATTTCGGTACCTACAAATGCATAGGGATGCCCACTGTGGATTTCAAAAGGAAAGAGAGATGGAAAACACAGCTTCTAACTTCAGTCCTCTAAAACATAACTGTCTTGTCTAAACTAGTTTTCTAGGCTACTCTCCTTCTAATGGTGGAAGGAGATATATAGGCATCTCTCAAGGCAGAGTCACTACATCCTAAAACAGGCAGCATGAATCACTTCATGGGACATCTACCATGTGTATAGGTATTTAAATTCTGAAGCCAGATGCAGGAGACATTTCTCATTATTTTGATGAAAAGCATCTAAAATTAAAATTAAATTTTCATTAAAATCTCCCATCTGATTTTTTTAATAATAAAACTAAATATTAATATTAAATTCTGAAGTAACAGTAGAAATAATTCCCCTTTCATACCCTTTCCCCCTTTTCTTTATTCCTTTGTGAAACTTTTTAATAGCAGAAGTGAAAGCTACAATTTTTTTAGATTGAAATTTACTTCATTTTTTCTGCCTCTCCAACTTTTTAGAACTGCCTACAGCTTTAAATTTTCCAAGAGTATAACATTTTGAAATGTATTATTGGACCTTATAACAGTGCCCACACATATACCTGGAGCATAACAATTTCCAAAAAGAAGGGAGCGAGGGAAGAAAAAGGAAGAAGTGGAAGGAAAAGGCACACATTATTCCCACAGACAGAAGCGATGAAATGCTACCCATTCCATATTGATACACTAAGAAAAAAGAAGAGGGTAAAACTTTAAAAAATATAAAATATTTAATTGCAAAGCTTTTTCTTTCAATCTGAAACACTGAATAATCCTTATTTATTTATTTATTTCTCTCCAGTTTACAACCATAACTGATTTGAACACCTTTTTTTTTTTTCTGAAAAAAAGTTTACTGCTTATAGCTAAAATGAGGGACTTGTAAGACTTTCCAAAGACAGTAAAGAATCTTCCCATCCAAAACCCAGGCAATTTGAAGACATGTATGGGACCTGAGCAACCTGGCCAGCCACACGCCACTTACAGGCCGCCAGCAGACCTTTAGTGCAGAACTAATCACCTAGAAAAGATCAGGAGAGCAGGCTGGGCTCATACTGCTATAGATCTACAGTCAGAAACTCTCACGTGTTTGACAAGGGTCGCTGCAGCAAAATAAGCCACAATCAGAGTATATAAGTAGATATTTAGATTAAGGCACTGGCCCCAGCATTAACAAGGTTGTATTAAGGTTACATTCAAGTCATCACCACCACTTGCTGTTTTTGCAAGTCCTGTGTAACTCCCTTAATAATCAGGCACTGAGCAGATAAGGTGGTGTTCAAAACCACAACTGACGGTTAGAAAATAGAAGGATAAATCTCCGAGAAAAGAGCTGATCATAGTTGTACCTAATTTATAATGGGCTTTCTGCAGTGAATATAGGGAATTTTGAAGACTGGATAAGCCAGGAAAATGGCAGTGTGGGAGACAAGATGTCATCTCAAGCACTACGAAGTCCTCTGTGATTTGAACTGATTGCAAATGAGGTGTCCTCGTTACATTTTGTCTTTTTTTATTTTAAATCTGTGCTCCCTCTCACTGTTAAGAAAAGGCTAATGCTGATATATCCCATGCAGTGCAGGGAGTCCTCACAGAATATAAAGAGCAACAGAGGTAAATCAGTACCTGGACATACACTATTTGCTGAAAATTTCTATGCTACAGCGTTCGTTTTAAATGTGTGTGTCACTCCTTTCACCTCAGTGCAGACTGAATGTTCATCAATGTACTGCTTATTGACCTTGTGCTCATATACTGAACCAAAGCACTATATTATCACAGATCTTTTTCTTGCCTTTACTGTGTTTATAATACACTTGCGAAGTCCACATCTCATAAGAGGCTGTAATGCTGAAACGCACTGTAAGGAGGGGGAAACTCATATAAACAAAGCATACAAGAGCTGCAGAATTGAGAACGTTCCCAAAGAATTCAGCTTAAAAATACATTTTGGACATCACAAAAAAACCTTTGCATCATGTTGTTTCTTTCTCTGAATAAAGATAATAAAAATTCTGACTTCAGAGCCATTTAACTAAAGCACATTTCTAATACCATAGTCCACTGAGCTCCATAACACCTTCTTGCTTTGATTTCTAATGTTCCACATTTAGTAATCACCCTGTTTGTTCTGTTGGGTAATAGGAATAGTATTTATGAGTGAGAAGCGCTCTGAACAGCTCCTGTCCTTGAGAAGCCATTCACTGCACTTGTATTCCTCACACGCTATGCTCTGTCATATTTAAGAAGCTGCTCACACGTACAACACTGTGGCTTCAATTCCAGGGGTAAAAAGCTTTCCTTTTCCAAATGAGAAAACATACTACACCTGTGTATTCCTGAATAATTTTCAGAATTTTTTTTTGTGAGCAGTTCTGAGTGCTTACTGCACAGCCATCCCCTCAGAATTGGACAAAGATATAAGAGATGCTTAAAGGATTGGGAAAATGTGCTATAGGAACAAGTTGCCTGTAGGTTTTAAGTACAACAGTAGCTGGTACAAAGAAATAAATCAGCAGAAACTTCTTGCTTTTTACACCTATTTTTTAATGGAGATTATTTGTTTTGGTGATGTAGAGGAAATAAATATAACCTTGATAGTGGCTCCACAAAAGACTGCGTCTTTAGCTGAGTGGCACCACTGCAGAGAAGTGTTTTAAGATATTTGGCCTAGCAAGCTGCCTCCTGCCATGGCAGAAGATGGTTCAGTCAAGACCTCACATCTATGGGAACCTTGGCTGTTTTATCTTTCTCTTTTTTTTCTCAATCCAGATACTCCCTTGACATGCTGCTAACCTCTTCATTTTCCTTGAGTTTGGATAAAAGGAAATCAAACCCATACTGAGTAGGATATTGCTCAAGAATATTAGGATACAGCATAGTAGAAGTCAGAGAGCTGAATAGTAGCAAATAGATTAGACAACTTGCAAGTCATACATAGCTGATAAATCATGGCACAAAAATATTTGGAACTTCATACCTATGAGAAAAGAGAGGTATCCCTCATTACCTCACCTCTCTAACACAATGTTAGGGTGCTGACTTTGCAGTAGGCTGAATATTTTTAAGAATTTATGAGCTGGATCATGTGTTCTTTATGAATGTTCCTGAGACGTAACTGGTCTACACAGTCTTTTGAAAATGTGTTTTCCTTTCTGGAGTATGGTCTCTGCTCCTCCTTCCCAATCATACAAACCTCTTCTGTGACTGGTTAATATACAATGGGTAGAGGTGGGAATAAGGCATGCCCTCTGCATGTTGTCACACCAGAGATAGGGCAATGCCAAAACCCCAGAAAGTGTCTTGACTTTGCTTTTCCAGAAATTCCTATTATTCCGCTTGATTGTTTTGAGAAACTCCAAGAACTGCAGACACTTCCGCAACCAAAAGGGAAATATCCCCACAATACACCTTTTCTTTTCATTGTATAAAGTGAAACATCTATACAGAAAATCAAATGGTGTAACTTGGTTTCAAAAAGGAAACATAGCTTGATGGGGGCACAGCCACCACTCCCCATCCAGTAGATCCATGGGTCTATCCAGAACACCCATGCATGTTTGTTTGTTCGAAAAAATCAGAACTGAGTGTTTTGCGCTTCTAATAATACTGAAATCTCCTTGCAGAAAGCTAAGTATAAAATAGGCAAGGTCAGATAAGCCTACAGCAAGCAGCTGAATACCCTAGCTGTAGAAATCCTGAGGCCATCTCTTATAAAGCAAGTTCCATTAAAATACAGATTGTATCAGAGAAGAGATGTAGCTTTGTACTTTAAAACCTGCCTATTGTGCAAAAAGCATTAAGCTTATATCAGTCTAGCTGAGATTTTTATGGCAATTTAGATGATGGCAAATTATTAATGTAGAAGTACCTGTTTTATCGAGAATATCACTTTGCTTTTTGTCTGATTTTCATCATGTGCCATATGTACAGCAGTTGATCAAAGGCTGTGAATGCATTATCTCTTGCCTCGCTTATCATTTCTGAGAAAAGATGAGAAGGAGGAGAAAGGAGGGACAGAAGATGATGATCAGAAACAGAAAAGTTTCAAAGTAGATCAAATAAGGCTGTCCATAATAGTTTCCCTTTAATGAAAGGCATCATTAATCAGCTGTAATGGTGGCTAAGAGTGTTGGTGAAACAGTACATAAGCTGAAAAAAAGCAGTCTCCAAGAATAAATGTACACTGCATTGCAGCAGACATGCTTCTTATTAGTTTAACTCAAACGTCACTAGTTAATGGGGAAAGCGATTTAGCAACTGTCCTACAGGGTAACATTCTAGTTTCTTCATCAGCCTCTCTCTAGGCACCTGACTAGTGTACATGTGCAAGATGCCAACAACAGATATGCATTTATGAACACTTTCCAGACCTTTTTTTGCACCCCAGCCCCCCCCAAAAAGTGAGTGGGGGGATACACAGAGCTCTGTTACTGCCTGTGAATGAAAAATTGCCTTGCTTGAAGCCCCACCAGAAGGATTTACACTGCAGCACAGCCAGGGAACAGCTGGGAGACAAACGGATCAATAACATCGATGATATTGGTGCAGTGCCTGCCTGAGCCAGAGCACCTATGCTTGGCACCAGGCTGAAGCAATGCATGCCGCAGTCGTTCCCCCACCTGCCATAACCTGCCCCACCACCCAAAGCTTGCACACCCGCCTGGCATATGTCCTCTTATCAAGGGGAGACTGCCAGGGCTGTTAAACAGAGAAACGGGCTTAGCTTTTCAATAGTCCCTTTGGAAAGTTCCTATAATAACCTCCCCTTAAGAGTGCCATATACATGTAACGATGGTAAAATTGTTGTATCATCCTCCTCTGCCATTCTGCAGAGACAGACCACAAAGCTGTTATAACCTGTCCTGTGGCTCCTGTGTGGGCCACCGGAGCGGGCTGGACCTGGAGCAGAGCAGCCCCAGGGGAGCAGACTCACCACCCAGAAAATCCCTGAAAGCTAGACCAAGGGATCAGGGATTAAAAAGAGCTTAAAGCTGCCCTGACTCTGCTTCTGCCAAAGTCCAGAAATAGGACCAAGGGGAACCATCCCACAGCTCTGTTTTACAGCTCTCTCCCACATCTGCAATATTCACAAAGCCCATACTGATGGTTAAGAAGATTATCTTTTAAACATTAACGTTAAGACTAAATATAGATTTTTGCATTCATTTGAGTATAAAAAATAATAGACATGCTATCCAGGTGAATCTAGCAATCTGAAAAGTTATGGTAAGGCAACAATGGGAAACCTTCAATACCAAATACTCAGCTATAAAATCAGGACTTTGTTTCATTTAGCCAGCAGTATGACATTATTATGTACAACTCAAGTTGAAAGACAACTAATGTGAATGTAAATATCTTGAAAAGGTGAACTTAAAACTGTGTGGACAGAGGTGATAGAATGGTAAGTGTTGTTCACTCAAACGTGTCTGCCTTCTGAAAGCACAGAAAAGTTTTAGGGAGCATCAGAGGCCAAAAAAGCATAGATGAGTGCCGACAAATTAAGCTATGACTTAATTATGAAATGAGAGGCTTTGCTCCACTGTTGAACTTTTTCAGAATTTTTTCACGCAGAGGAGGAGGACACTTTTTTTCAGAAGAATTAAGGCCCCAGAGGGGCCTTACCCTGGCCTTACCCTGCAGAGGTAATTCCTCCTGCTTTGCTTGTTACCACTGGAAATTCAGCTATTTGACACCTACTTCTCTGAATTTGCTGCTTTGTGGACATAAGGGAAGCATGAAAAGAAGACTTCAACACACTAACTGACAGGCATCAAACAGAACCTTTTCCTCCCTTTCTTTAACAGCAGAAGTTGCTTTTAACAATACTGAAACTGAAAGACCAAAAGTATGTTCAGATCAAAACCTGGAATTAATGTATAAGGAAAAACTATAGAAAAAGGACAAGCACACCTGGATACTCTCCCTAAGCTGTTAGAAATCGTAGTATCCTAAGCCAGATGTTGTATCTACCTCTGTGTTTAACAGCCCTTGAGGATCTTTTTTTTCCATTAATTCTATGAATTGCCTTTTGCAGCCACTTACACTTTTAACATCCACAACATCCTGTGGTAAAAAGGCAAAAACTTCCCCAGATTGGCTGAAGTCATGCAAGCATTAGAAGGTAGCTAGTGAAACTGTGAGAAATAGTGAATAATTTTTCCATATTTGTTTTTTTCTGTCCCTTGCATAGTTTTGTAGAGTTTTATCATCTTCCTTTCATTCAGTCCTTTTCAAAGTTGCAACATGCTAATACAATCTCTCCTCACAAGAAGTCAGACACCTTTACTAGAAGAGTTTGCTGATCTTGCATGATATTTGCCATTTTGCCATTTGCCTACAGAATTCTAGGGAAAATGGGAGTATCCAATCGTATTATTTTTTGCTCTATTGTCACTCCCTTTATATCTCTGTCTCATCTGGGGTTTTTCGCTGAAAAGAAGAGGAAAGTGAGAAGAGTGATTTGTTATCCCAGATCGCTGCAGCTGCCCGCCATGCCTCCGGGTGCCTGTGCTTCAGCAGGGACCTTGTAGATGTTGTAGCAAAACGTAAGCATCAAACAGCCCACTAAGCTGTAACATTCCTGTTCAAAGTTTTATATAAGCAGTAATAATCTCCAACAACTCATTATCAAATTACTCATCTACTTTTTAAAAACGCTTTAGATAAGGGCCAAATAAGCAGCAGTTCTAGCTGCCTTTACAGATATTTCTGATTACCCACCAAGTTTTCCTACGAGAACGAGCTCTGCTAAAACAGTGAAGTGGCTGAAATTCAGTCATTCCATGTGCCAAAGCAAAAATGTACCCTTTCACCTCCAGCACTAGGGAACAGTTGGTTTTCACAGAGAACACACAAAGAGTCATGTCCTGCTGATTTGGTTTACTAACTGTGGAAGTAAAAATATTCCTTTTGGCCTGTCAGAACAGCTGATCTTGTAATTCACTTCATGATACAAGTGACCTGCACAAAAAAATGCCTGCTTTGTTTTTTACCTAAGCAATCTCAATAAGCCAGTGCACTAAACAAGTGAAGAGAGTATCTGACTGAGCTGCGGCTGGAGAATATGGCTTGCTCCCACTCTCTTTTACTGCACATTTGAAAAGAGAAGGCTACTGATATTGGAACCAGATTTTTGCAATGCACTAATGCAAAATGCATGTAGCAAATGGGAGCTTCTGCCTGCACACAAGACAGTTGTCAGCCTGTCAACATCTGCGCTTAGGAACTAAGGTAGAATTTCTTGCATCCAGATATCTGCCTTTATCTGGCTGTACACGTTCTCTTATGTATTCTGGGTTAAAACTCTGAAGAAGCCTTTAATAATATGTCAAATAGGAGTTATTATCGTAGTTCGAAAAGACTCCTTGAGCTTCTTTAACTCTGACTAACCTTATATCCTTACCAATGAGAACTGGTTGTGAGCATGGACAATAACCCCAACTGCAAATCCTTACTAAGCAGTCTGACAAACTGAGCTAGTGAGCACTTCAACAGGGTCAGGAGCAGGGCAGTTGCTAGAAGCATCATCCAAAGCATCAGCAATGGTACTGTGGTCCTACTTGTCTAGCCAATTCATTGCGTAAGTGAGTGATGCTAAAGGCTTTCCAAGAGCATAATTATGTTAGGCTGGAATTAAAACACTGTCCAGGTGGTCTGGGTCTTCCCCCGAGATGTTGCCATTATAGTCAGTGGAATGTTATTTCTAAAGAGAGGTGATGGAGTAAGGCTGAAGTTGTACATCCATACTGAGACTGGAGGTGTCTTCTTCCTTGGAAACAGTCCATTACACACTCTCAGGTAAAAACACACCTGTTCAACACTGGGAGTAAGCACCAAGTATTTTTATGCCATTTTATTCTAGGTCTAGATCTAGGTCTATTCATTTTCTTCAACTGTGCTGTACACTGGACCACCAGACTGCTTTGAGAGCTATCAAGAAAGAGAGGAGTTAAAACTACAACACCAGGAGTCTGAAACCCAGGTTGCTGCAATAACAGCGGTCGACAAACACAGTACGGAAACATCCCAGAAACTAGTTAACTAGCAGCATGTGATCAGCCAAATATATGGACTTTGCTGTGAGAGGTTAAAAAATAACCATCCTCCCTATGTCTAGTGCATGGTTGCACTTTGAACTTCAGTCATGAGATTCTCCTGTTTCTGACCATTTTCCGGCTGCTCCCGTGCCGTCAGCGGCACATCAGAGACTGTCAGGAAAGATCAGCCTGAGCTGCAAAGCACCCAGCTCTGTAGCATTCAGCTCCACTTAGTTCTTCTAGTAAAGAGGCTTGGTTTTGTTTAATTTGGTAGAATTCAATACTAGCATTGTCATCTGCCAGAGATACAGCCCAAAGGGTAACATTTCCATTTAAACACTTTAAATGCCATGTACAGACTTATCTAGATGTTTGTCTGCATTTTTTTTTTCTGCTTAGAAGGAGAGGGATGCTTAGCTCTGTCAGCTTATGGTGGCAGAGAGGAAAAGGCACAGTGCCAAAATATTTCAACTAAGATCACCATCATGAGCTCTGCTATCTCAGAAGGGAAAAAAAAACCATAATCTTGCCTGCAGGTGGGCAAAATTCAATGCTGCCAAGAAAAATGCAAGCAAAACTGCTTTTACCTCTAAGAAAAGTGTCTCCAGCTGCCGCATTATGGTACCAAACAAGTTCCACATGTCAGATGAGGAATGCAGTGTGGTGCTGAAAAAAAAGAAATGGCAGGCACCATCTGTATTCTTATAAATTCAGCAGTTGCCTAGAGAGTTGCTGCCATTGAAAGAAGCAAGATTACTTCTCTGCTATTAATAAGGAAACTTGTCAAGACTGAAAAGGGCTTGAAGGAGCTGTCATTAGAGAAGTTTACATTCCACAGCATCTCCCAGCAAAGCGAATGCAGCACTGAAACATGTAGGTACTCACCATCCTGTGACTGTCTGCCAAAAATTTCCAGTAAGTAGAACCTAGTTCTTGAAGAGGAAAGGGCTGGGGCAGTAGCAGATCTGCATCTTTATAAAGCACTATTAGGCACTGTTTGGCTTCACTTCTTATGGAGACTTCAGAGTAGCTCTATCGGTGAGTAGGGGGATCAAACGTATACTGGACAGCCCTGCATAAAGCAGCCTTGAAATCTGTACCATGAAATCAGGAAAGACTTGTTCTGCAGCTTTGCTGTCAGCACATGTAAGAAGATCTTCCAAGGCAAGGACCACCTGTCTGCCGTCCACACTCCTCCAGCCGATGGGAAAGTGGCGTGAAATGAAAGGAGGATTAAAGGGATCGGTAAGGAAATCTGCGGCAACCGCAAGGCACAGCATTTTGCATTGGTAGATATATGTTTGCTTGTGGATATGAGAGAAGGGAAGGGGGCTGTTGTCATGTTCAATGAACTCTGGGGCTTTCATCTGCCTGGGCTGCCTGCCTGCCTGAATGCTGCTGCCTTCTCTAAGCACAGTGTACCATGAAAGTGAATGAACTTCTGTGGAGTGGCATGGAGGTGAATATGCCAAGCAGCTCATTAGCGTAATGCTGGTGCATTGCTCATTGTTAAGATGCCAATTCCCATTTTGAGCCTGGAGGGTATGCAAAGGGCAGGTAAACAGTTAATGAATATGGTTCTTTGAATTGAGCGGCTGAATCTGTGCTGAACTTTTAAATCTTTTATAGCTGTGATATTTCAGAGTCCTAAAAATGAATCAGAACATCTGACAGGTATGCCATGAAGTTCCACATACACGCCGTGCCAAGATTTAGCACTGAGCATTTAACTTCTGATATGCTGACAAAGGGAAAATGGTTTATGCAGAGGTCTGTGGGCTCTTTTGCACCTAAAAGAAACTGGTAAAATTGAGCTTTTTACTGTTTCTTTTCTCACATAGAAAAATTCCATTGAAATACATGTAGTGGTCTCCCAGTACTACCACAAGCAAAAGGTTACTTCATCAATAAAATAATGTTGGCGCTCAAAGGCTTAATATATACAGTACTGAGGAGGTGGCGCTCAAGGTCAATATTGAAATACAGTCAGCAATGTCCCAAATGTTAAACTAATCCTCTATACTTACATTGCCCAGTTCATCTCAAAGCTCCTTCCTCTAACAGGGAACAGTTAACCAGCCTGAATTATAGCTACAATTGCAATGAAGTCTCTTTGCAGCATCTATTTACCATCCTGCAGTAAAACTGCATGCTTTTGTTGATCAGAAAATCACATATTTCCTGGAAAAAGAAGTAGCAAGTTTTCCAAGGAATTTCTCATTTTTCCAGAGCCAAAAATAAAATGAGAATGCAATGCTTCATTTTGATATAAAACAGCAGTGCTGCTTAGTTTTCTGCCTTTAGGTTTACACATCCCAAGGCTGTGTCTGAATCTGTTACTGACATCTCCTGTGTTTTTGGGACTGTCACTCACTGCCCCTTTTCCCACATACAGACACTATAAGCTTTGCTGTTCCTGTACTGAACCTGGCACAACAGACAGCTGCTGGCATCCCCACATTACTAAAGCAGTGTGGACCATAGATGTTTTCAAGACCTGGTTGGACGAAGCCCTGAGCAACCCTGTCCAACCTCATGGCTGACCCTGCTTTGAGAGGAGGCTGGACTAGAGACCTCCTGAGCTGCCTTCCAGCCTGAGTTACCCTGTGATCCTGCTTACCTGCTGGGGTGCACAGCCTGTGATGCTGGAGCATAAGTAAGGGTATAAGGAAAGGCGAATGAAGAGTAACTGCTACAGGATGGATTTGCTTTCAGAAGGATTTTGAGGTACAGGAAGAAAAATTTCCAGAATTTGCTACTCCAGAGGTTGACCTTTAAAATTTTCTCAGGACTGTAAATTTTTTTCACTTAATTCCTCTCTAGAATATGATCACATGCAGAACAGGAACTGCTGGCAAAGATGCAGATACATTGTGCCAAGGCAGGGTGTGGGCTTTTTTTTCCACATATATGATGTGAATGTGTTTTTGTGATGTGGTATTGAGAACTCCTGAATCTCATCTAGACATCTTCAGCTGTACCCCAAGCCCTGTTGCTGTAGTATAAGCCCCTCTTCCCTTCAGCGGACAGAGATATTCTGACTCTGAGGCAGACATTTCTGTTCAAGTCCATATTTATAAGAAGTATCCATAAGAAAAAAGAAAAAAAAAAGCTAGACATTCACAACAAAAACCTGTCAGAGAGAAAATAAATATTTCTGCCCCTTCCTTGATTTGAGTAAATGTACACAGAGAAGCAATTAAAAAAGGCTTAACTTAAATTGGTTTTCCAGATGAACAATGGTTTGGATAGCAGTGATTGCATATATAACATTTATCCCTTGGGTTAATGATACTCTCTTCCAATTCTCCTTAATCCCATTACAAAGTCAATAAATATTTCTTTTTTTCCCAACACTCTTCTCCAGCATTGTTTAGAAAAAGGATGAAGAGAAGAAAAGGGAAGGGAAGGGAAGGGACTAAATTTAGAACTTGAGTTCGAGGAAGCTGCTATCTCTGGAAAACCTTTGCATTAAAATTGCTCATCTGATCTCAAACTTCCTCTCTCAATGGCATTTCAGCAGTTCACTCCAACGAGCGTCAGAGCCTATATGACGTGTTATGCCTCACTGAGGGACTCTTGGCACAAAGCACCTAACAACATGTAGCAAAAACTTCCAGTAGCGTCCTCTGCATCCCACCACCATACAAATACTACTCATACATGGAGCTGCCACAGCTCTTAAATGTTGGTTTCCTATCACTGTATTGGATTATAAAACATTTTGCAATCTTCTCCTAAAGATTTCCAGCTCCTCATTTTTCAGCTGCCAGTCTTTGAAATTTGACAGGAGAAAAGCCCTGTGGTCATTAGGTGCCTTTCTTTGACTATAAATATAATGTGTGTATATATATACATATATATGTATGCATGATCTTGTTGATCATACATATATGTACAAATATAGGTAGCTGTTCGTTTCAAAGCTACTTAGTGATACGCTAATTATGTAAATTATTGTCAAGTCCATTTATAGCCATAATTACAACACATAATCCATCCCAAAGACAACTGGATGCATTAGACAGACAAAATTCTGTCTGATCTCTTTTACCTTAAAGATTTTTAAGTCTTGTGTGGTTCCCACTGTATTTAGTTCATTTAGAAAATGTCTATCCAAAACAGCACAGTCAACTTTTTGCACTTTTTTTAAGAATACCTCTGTTAAAATACCATCAAAACACAATCTGGTTTTGTTACGCCCGTTGACAATCCACAAAGCTTTTTTTGTTCCTTGAACTGCTCTTATCAGCTAAACCACAAGTGGGAAGCACAACAAATGCTTCAGAACAATGCCATCAGATACAGAAACTTTGTGATTGCTCCTGTCCAACCAGCTCTTTATGAAAACTGCAGGTCGCAAAAGATTAAAATTCTGCCTTGACTGGGTTCATTTTTTAATAAAGAGGGGGAAAGGGGGCAGGGAACCTTGGGAGGATCAGAAGAACAGATTAGCTGTCTACAGAAACACTAGTTATGTATCATTAACTCCACTGAAGCTATTCATAGTTAAAGCTGAAAAATGCCCAAGTTGACATTCCTTCCTCCCATGCTGTCAGGGGGGAGGCCAGACACAAGATTTTCCACTTCATCTCCCAGTTTCCTTTTATATACAGGCTCTCAGCAAACTGCTCATGTTGCCACAACAGAGACCTTGAACCTTCAAAGCGATCTACAGAGACAGACCCTTATCCCGGATCAATATGGCTCAGCAAAGAGGCACAGGCTGCCCACACATATCTCTTTGCAGGACTGGGACTTACGTTTTCAGTGACTGAATTTACTTTTCATAAAAGGGCAGAATGTCACTGCCAATCGGTGTCTGCAAAGTGAGCTAAAAAAGTCTCATTTTCATAGAACAATAAGAATGAGGAGATGCTTTCTTTGGAGAGCCAGTCATCACTGTGACAGAGAAAAGTCAGCTGTACGCCCCCCCTGAATCCTTTCCTGCATCAGGAAGTAAGACCCAGCTAATGGCAGAGGAGGTGATTTTTCTCCAGAAGAGCAAGTTCTGCATTAGGTCCAATCTGAACATTAACATACATGACCTAAAGGAGAAAAAGCTACATTAGTTCATTTTTCAAATGCTAAGTACTGATGAAGGACAAGAATATTGTGCAATTCAGAGCATGAGCAGAAAGCAACAAAACAGAAATTTGCTTGAAGACATGCCATCCATGAGAAGAATCACTCATTCTGTGGACACTGATTAGGAGTAGGAAACCTGAAAAGCATAACCCTGCTGGAAAGTAACATCAGAAGGTGGAAGTTAGTCACAACTAAGATGCTTAAAAAAATGCTTAAGGCCAAAGAGGCTTGGCTGGAATGTTCTCATCAACTTTTTCCTCAGATATTTTTTTAAGAGAGGAGCTTAGCTGAGTCCGTGTATGTCTCCAGTGGCCAGAGAAGCTACCTCCAACAGTGATGGCTGAAGAACCAAAAGCAAGATTGTTGTTTAAATTCAGTGCTGCCTCCAAGCTCCACCATGCAGCCCAGCTAATTTTTTTTTTAGATGCCAGATATCATTTGTTTAGGGTACCAGTTAGTTCTTCTTATTGCTTCAGGGATCCCCGTATGCTTTTGCCATGTGGCAACCCACCTCTCTAAGGCAAGCCTTTGCCCAACACATACTGATGCATAATGGCTTCTTTAGAAGATCAAAGTGTCATTTTTAGAAATAAGGAATTGAAGAGTTCATGATGTTCCCATGATGTTTTTCTTTAAAGTTATTTGGTTTCCAAGGGTATGCCTGCACTCTGTTTTCAAGGAAGATGTAAACTTGTTCGGGTGAAGGTGCTGATAGAAGGACTGCCTCCCACAGAGGAGTTGCCTGTATTAAATATAGGCTGACTAAACATGATCCATAGGGAATATTAAAGTGCTTTAATAACTGGAGTGTAAGGACACAGAAGAGGGAGGAATGTAGGTGCGTATTCATGGCAAAACCAAAATGAAATATGATGATAAAACATCTTTGACATTTGCACACTTGTGACATGATGTTAATACTAGACCTGAAGACAGACAGGAGGGAAAAATTCTGCATAGACTAAAAAATGTTCCCTATGAAAGTCCACAGAACTATAACATATTCCTCTCAACTTCTTTCTCTATGTTTGTATTTACAAAGCAAATACAAGGTTCAGACATCCCTACCAAAACTCAGTTGTTCAGATGTGATTTATGAAACATCAACAACTGTGAATATACCCTAATATGTAACAAGCCAGAGCATGCCTCTGCTGCATCATTTGTACTGGAAGCCTGATGGTTGGGGGGGGAGGGGGGGGAATATGGGGTCAGTATCCGCATGATAAGAAAGAAATACAAATCGAATGCATTCATGTTGCCTACTCAGCAAGGCCACTCTTTGTGCTCTGCTTCATGAAAAATCACTCAGTGTTGATTATCAACACTGCGGCACCAATTATCCAGACTACAGGCAAGCTGTTCAAAGCTGAAAGGATGAGAACAAAACACCTAAAAAGGGCCAGAGACAGCAAACAAATATCTCTCCTTAGCTCCTGGGGACACAAGTGTCTCTGTGTATGACACATACAGGGTGTGACACACCATCACATGTGAGTGGGACATGGGGCTCAGCCAAGATAATATTTCTGTTCTCATTACCCAGGAAGTAAATTCAGATTTTCTCCATCTGCTCTGTCAGATGGAGCTTGTTCAACCTAAACAAGGTGGAGGCAGGTCTATCCCCTCTAGTGTCTTTAGTAAGAGCATAAATACAATTCTGGAATGTACTCCTTGCAAAGTCCCCTTCATGTTTCCTTCACGGGAATGGAAAATGCTGCCCTCTGCACACATACGCACAGTCTCATATGTAAAACAACAAGGGAACCATTCACCAGGCAAACTGGATGCTGCAATCCCTACCAGAAAGAAAGGGCCCATCCATCCCTTGTGCCCAATACCGGACCCTTGAGCCTAGGGTCAAGCAGCCCATCATTTGCAGGACTGCACAGGCTGGAATGTCTTAGCCTTCAAAGCCAAGCAGCACTGAGAGGCTGCTGATTCACTGTGGACATAGAAACTTTCTTACACATTTTTTCTTGCATGGTGGAGAGACACACATCTCTTCGATAACTCCACACTGGTGTCATGGGTATAAAAAGACATCCTCAGCATCCAAGCAGAAGCAATAATGGTGTGAGCCAGCTAAACCCCTCAGGCACGCCAGACCAAGCAGGAATATTATCCATCTTCATTTAATTTTAGGCATCACAGACTGGAGATTTTCTTAACTTTTGTTTCTATCTTCATTATAATCAATCACAAACAACCTCCAGTAATCCTGGTTACACATTACTGTGAAGTTTTCTTTACCCTGTTTCATGTTGGCTATTCCCAGCACACTGTATTTAATCTTTTTCAAAACAGGCCTTGAGCTCACCCTAGAGTATTAGGAGGTTTGCTTTTTTTTTCTTAAGGGAGAAATGCAGATGATCTCCTTCCAAGTAGAGATCAATTGTCTTTAAAGAAATTCTGTATTGGATTGTTCCCTCTTTTTGCTTAGTTTCCCTTTGAAATAAGAAAAGAACATCTCAATTTGAATGTTATTTCAGTGATTGTCTCACATTAAAACCACAACTCAATAACTATGGAAGAAGGCAGGTGAGAAGGGACTTTCAAACAAAAAAAAGAGTTTGTCATGTTCTAACTAGCAAAGAAAAGCAGAAGAAATTTCTGGTGAAAAAAGGTAGAAGCATCCCTTCACTGTAGGTCTTCTCCCTTCCTTACAGGAAGCAATTATAATTCTCTAGCAGTGCTTATTCCAAAGTCCCAAGCAAGTCCTTCAGAGCATCACTCGTAGTCTGTGTCCTACTCTATCCCCAGCAGTGTTCCTCAACAGGTGATGCAGGTTTCAGTCCTGGGGAAGTCATGAGTTTCACCCAAGGAACGGCAGACTTGGCAATGGGAGCCAAAGGCTCCTACAGACAAAAAGGACTAGAGTAGAACAACATGGTAGACATTTCAATTGACTCAGGTACTACCTAGCCCCCAAAATACCAGAATAAAATTAGCGTATGCAGAATCCCCCCATCAGTACTCATGCAACCAATGTTTCTCATTTCAAACTCATTACCCAATCACAACTTTACCTCAGGTTTTGGGGTTTTCTTTGAAAACCAATGTGTTTTCTACCACCGCCCTCTTCTTGTATAATTAGTCAGGTGTTAGTAGAGTTTATGCAATATTATCTTAGATGTCTTCCTAAACATCGCTTGCTATAACTATGCCAGCAGTCCTCATATTAAGGGAGAACAAGAGGGCTAGAGAACTTTATTCCATATTGTGAAGATCTATCTGCCATTTGGGTCTATCTGAACAGTCAAGTGAAATTCTTGATTTCTGATGCATTCATCTTGTTTGGCTAAATATTGGCATTACAGCTGCCATTTCTCAGTGTTCTTACCCAGTGGGCTGTCCATGACATGCAGAGATGAAAAGCCTGAAGCCTACAGCTCTCTCACAGCCCAGGAGACAGGCTGATAGGAACTAGTCAGACAAGCTGGCAGGAAACAGGGGGATTTTTTTCCTGAGATTTTTTCCATCATTAACTACATCTTAAAGTGCCCAGAATTAAGATGTAAACATGCAGTAGGGGTCCAAAATTAATCTTCTGTATATGCCATATGGAAGACTTGTAAAATTTATAGAAATAGGTCTTCTCATGTTAAACTGAACCAGGTGGGTGTTGAAATGACTATGCTCTGCCTATGATTCAGTCTTGTAGCAGTAAAAAACATTCCCAGCAAGCTATCACTGCTGTATGTCAGGGCAGATCTTCCCTGAATGCCAGACGGAGGCTTTGCACAGAATCTGACTGCAGAACAAGCACGACCAGCCCCGGAGCGATCCCTGCGGACACACAGTTTCTGCCTTTCCCACTGGCAGCACAGCATGGCAAGAGAGGGGCTGCCGGGGACGCATCTGTGCTGCACCAGTTTACAGCCGTTTCTCTTCTCCGTTAGAGCAGCCCCAAGGCTGCGGGGATTGCCTTTGGACACAACAGCTTCCCAAGAAAGGCTGTGCTGTGCCCACCCACTTGCCTCCACACCCCATCTCTGACTTGCCTGGCTGCTGTTTGGCTGGACCTAGGGACCTGCTCCCCTTATGGCAGTCCTTGCCATTTTTAGCAGCTCTGCGCTCTCCCCCACCAACCTCTTTGTCCCAATGTTCTTGAAGCCAATTTCATTATGCAACTTTCCAAAGCTCTTGGGCAATCTGCTTTCATTCTCCCGCTTTCCTTTCCTTATCAGTATTTATAGTCTTAACTCCAGTACCTCATTCTTTACACATGGCATGTCCCTCTTTCTAATGCTTGATTACTTTTTGCACTCACTTATTCAGAGTGACCTTTTTCACTCCTAGTGTATTTATCGCTAGATGGCTCTCATAACCCTTGGGCATATTGTCATTTATCTTTCAACCCGTTCAATTCCCTCCCCTTCCAATTCATCTCTGCTTAGTATCCTTTTTGTTCCTCCAAATAGTGTGCTGCTGAAAGCAAAGCATTTTAAATACTAAAAAAAAAAAAAATTAATTGTTGCCTAGCTGCTTCCCCACTATTATGTTTCCAGTGGTTGCATTTCCTTAGAGAAAGAACAGCCAGATGCTTTCAGTATGAATGACTTAAATGTTAAATTGAGGAAAACATCAGCAAGGCAAAAATTGGAGGATGACATAGCAGAGGGGCTGGGAGGACAGCATGGCTGCTGCCTTTGCCGTCCAGCTGCCAGTGCAGTAGATGGCACAGAAACATCAAATAGCATCAGGCCATGTACGATTCACCTGTCGTAACTTCCCCAGGAGAAAACTAAGGCAAGAACTGATTCACTCTAGAGAGAGTCTGAACACAACTTCTGGATCTTAATAACCTGTGACATTTTTGAAGCACAGCTTCACAAAGGGGTGCAATCCTTAAATCCAGTCCTCATTTCTCCTCTCATGCATTATGAAGGGAATCAGCCACACCCTAAATTGGAAACCATATTGTTCAGTTCTTTAATACAGCTTGTTCTATTTATATCTAGCTAAATCTGCTGCTAACGTGCTGCTTTCAAAGTCACTTCATGAAAAATGGACTAGATTTTTTGTGATGATGGACAAGCATCTTTTGTACCATAAACAGAGCCCCAGAACCAAACTTGTTGGCAGTTTTAGTGCCTTCAGTATTTTTCTGGCCATGGCAGACAATATTTTTTGAACCCCAGTCACAAAGGCTGACTACAGGATGGACTCCAAGAGCTGGCAGTCTTCTCTCTTGTAGGATGAGTCAGTCAAATTGGTCTCTTTATTCTGTACAGAAAGGTAAAATGAAATCCCCTTTTCTTACCACTTTAAGATATAATATAACCTGAACAGTCTGTTACTAAGGATTTTCCTGCTCAACCACGACGATAAATGCAAAATGGAAGCTGTGACTAGGAGTAAAATATCAACCAGCTATGTTGACTGAACTGTGGTGCAGTAACCCATCCATTGCACAGAAAATGCATTTTCAGCACTGGTAAATGGCACGGTCTCAAAATATCCATCAGCCTCAATGTTCTGTTACATATTTACTTAAGGAAGTTTAATCCCTGAAACAAAGCTTTAAAAGTAAGACACACAATAAAGCAGATATACTTGCACACACTGACATCCATCACCAGGATTTTAGTCTATTAGGATAAAAACGTAAGGGTCAGTGGACAACATACCCACATTTCAACATTTGGGCAGGCCAAGAAATGGTTCTGCAATTCCCTACCTAGAAAAACAGCTGTACTTAAGTCTATGTGACAATTTCTTGCCACCAAACACTGTTCCTACTGAGCAGCCAAGGCAATCCAAAAGTCCTACCACCCTGCAGCACTCCCTTTCTATTTCAAGAGGTAAAGACCACACTTTTCTCCTCCCAGCCTTGGCAGAAGAGTTTGCCACCTCCTCCTTCCTGCAGGCAATATTTGGGAGGCTTTCATGCTTAAATTAAGCAACATAGGTTAGTGTAAGCCTCCTGTGTTCTTCTCTTTCTGTTCTGCTGGGCTGATGCTAGCTGGGCTTCATGAAACATTGACTCCTGAATTTAGCACTCCAGCATTGTGTGCATCTCTCAGGGCTATTGTTTCAGGCTGCCTGCAGACTCAGGCATGCACCAGCTTGCAATTGCATTCATCTTGTCAAGTTTTCCCTTGCAACTACAGCTGATAGAAACTTGTATTTTATTATGACTATAAGTTTAAATAGTGATCTAATCTGAGCAGCACTTTAAGCAAGGGCTTGTAGTACCTGTGGTTTAACCAGCAGAGACAGCTGTGTAACATGCAGGCAGCAGCAAGTCCCATGGCTGCTAGTCCCATTTTCCTGCTATTACCCTAAAATAACAGTTTCATTATAATTGGACAGCAGCAGAGAGGAATTCACATGACATTCCCCCTAAAGCACAATGAACAATAACATGTTACAGACTTCATTGGACTGCAACTATGGATGAAGTATTTCAGCAATTCTATAAATATATTTATTTGTCAATTTTTTTGCCATTCTCATTAAATAAGCATTTAACCTTTTTCATATATTTGGGTTGGATCAGAAGTGTTAAAGTCCCGTACTGTGTTTCAATGGCTAAAATAATACAGTGCAAGCAAAGTACCAATGTAAAACAATGAAATATTAATATCCTGTTTGGAAACTGTGTGATTCAATCAGCGCTGCACTCATCCACTGAGTTACATGCAAAGAATCTGGCATCCCCAAATGAAATTATTTCATTTTCTGAGTATGTCCTGACTTCTTTTTTTGGGACAGAAATTATACCCCATCAACATCCATTGCTTTTGGCTATGGTCTTATGAGGTAGATTAGCCTAACAGAGAAAATATCATGTTTTTCCTTCTTCTATTTGGTTGTTCCTTTGATCTGTTCTTTTCATAAACCTTGCATTCTCCAACCAGGATTTTTTCTTTATTCAGCTATTGCTTTATTTCTAGGGGAAAAATAACTGTGTATTAGAGAAGAAACAAGAAATACTATTAAGAAGTTTTCCTCAAAGTCAAAAGAGGGGACTAAATTCAGGACCCCATGTGAGTGACCCTGTTTTGGCTGCACCCAGAACCAACCATCAGTCTGTGGACTCAGGAGCAGCTGGTTAGCTCACAGCCCTTTTGGTGACCAAGTCTCTGATCTTGGTACCTAAAGGAAGATGCAGGAGTCCAACTGGAGTTAACTCCAGAACCATCAGTTCCTATGGTTCAGAGCACACCCGCATGCTTGTCTTCCCAAGCCCTCTGATATGGTGGGCTCTGATATGAGACACGTTTCCCACTGCAGCTTCTGATGACATGTTTTTTCCGTCACGCAACTGCATGTCCAAGCCCACCCTCATGACATAACCTGACACTGGACAGGCAGAAGCTCAAGGAAATTTAATTTGCATGTTAAAGATTCATAACAGTAGAGGAAGCAAACTACAGATAATCCATCTTTGTATCCAAAACACCCATCAAATATACCAGGTTTCCTTGTCTTCAGGGAGAAAACCCTGGATCATAAGGACCGAGTGTGGCAGGTGCAAGGGTATAAGGACAGTGGCAAAGCAGTGGTTAAAACCAGGATTTGAAGCAATTCAAGTTTCAAGAGTTAGATGACTTTCATATGTGTTTTAAATGTAAACTTAGGAATTCCCAGACTAATTTTTATAGGTTGAATTATTTAGAAAATACTGTTTCCTCTCAAGGATTCTTCCCTTAGGTAATCGATAAATATTTATAACCCAGACTCCCTCTTAATGAAGATTTTTGCCTGGGAATAACAATTAAGAGTCTTTGTCAAAATCCCAAGTTGAAAATAACTGTCATTCAAATGTTATTGTTTTTGAGTATGTGTAAAATACTGCCTTCCAAGATCCAAGGAAAAATCTTTGTTGGCAAGTTGTTTGAAACAATGCCTAACTAAATGTGAAGGGGCTTCTCTTAACAGCATACCAATGAGGTGTAACTGGCAATCAGGTGTGACTTGTTTAACAAATTAACAATATGTTTCTCTAATAGGAAATTTGTTGCTCCATATTCAGCATTGAAGATTCGCAGCTACTTAAAAAATCTACAGAGACTTTCAACATAATTAAGGTTAAATTTACTTTGAAATTCATGACGGCCATATAAAAGCAAACTAGCAATATTGTACATCTGGAAAAATCACACTTTCATGAAATTCTTTAAGCCTTTTGTTAAGGGTAACTCATTTACAGCTAAAAAATAAATGAGAATTCATCAAACTATCAGTAACAGCTGTATTTAATTCTGAGGGTAAAAATCAGATGTCTTAACCTTATTCTTATTTGATTTGTAAATATTTCTGAAGACAAGAGGAAGAGGAATTTGAGGTTATACAGACAATCATAATTCATTCCATGTTAAGCAACTGATGTGTTCCTGTTTGCTAATTCTACAAATTATTGCTGCATTTATCAACTTGCTGCGAGTGGCCATTTCTGAACAAGTTTGGTCTAATCATAAATTTCTATGCTTACTCTGGTCACTAAACAGGCATCTCTCCCCCCCATCCAAGCAGCTGAGATGTGATGGCCTCTGTGTCAAGCAGTTACCTGTTTCCATAGCCTGCACCTGCTTCAAAGTATCCCAAAGCTGCAGAAATATTTGATGAAGAACCATAGACTGGAAGAGGTTTTCATGGAGGCTTGTTACTTTACAAGTCCTGAAAAATGCTTTTGTTGTTCTTGCTACTGCTCTTGTTTTATCTCCAAATATCTGTATGCTATATGGTGTTGAAAGATACATAAATACACCTCCTCCTTTTTTAGCAAAGATGGGCATTATATGGTATACATCTAAACATGTTTAAAGAAAACATGACAAGTGTTCATGTTCATAAAACGCACCCATAAAAGACCATCTTCAAACTCTAATTTCCAAACCTACCAGTGTTAGATTTCATCCTTTTTCTTAGCAAAACTATCGATCCAAATGGATGTAGATCTCTGAAAAAGCCACCTCCATTTCAACCGGTGCTTTAGTTTTTTATAGATAGGCAATAAAACTTATAAAAATTCTCTGAAAAATCCACATTATGGAGAAAATTAATAAGCAAAAGAAACTGAAAGGAAACCCCACTTTGGAGCACACCATCATGATGGATCTCCTGAGGAGGAGAGGATTCTGATGAAGTACTCTAAATGTAACCTCTACAGAATGGAAAGTCTTATAATTGCATTTCTATTAGTGATCAGTTTAATTCTGTTAGTCTTTACATGGAAAATCACAGACTAGTAAAGGAATTCAACCCCTCCTCTGGGCTGTCTGGGTTCTTTTCCCAGATGACTTGTACTTCTAAATCTCCTAAGCAACAAGCCAGCTACAACTTCCCTCGAGAGACTATTCTCACCCTAAATTTATTTTTTGTTTATAGTCTGAAAGTTTTTCATGAGGTGTGTCCTAAATGTTCCTTTCCCTTGCTGAACAGGAGCCCTCCCTTTTCTGCTTTTATCCCCTCTGGGTACCTGCAGATTCCCATCCCCCTTAGCATGTTGATTCCTTCTACCTTTCCCCATAACATCTCTCCTCAATGCTCTTTAAATCCTTTCCAACTCTTCGGTATCACCACAGGGACCAGGCTTATCTCGCTTATCTTAGAATAGCTGAAGCTTTAATGATCAGCTAAAATAAGACCCCTGCGTTAAAGGCGGTAAAAATTAGATGAGTTAATCCCAGCACAGGTTATCAGGAAGGATCACAACATCATCAGCACGGCAGCCTGCTTCCCCCTTTTAGTAAGATTTAACTTGATATGTTTAGTTTACGTTGAAGAATCCTGTATGTCACAGTGCACTTAATAATAGCCTTCTTTTATGTGGATGATTTTTTTTGGAGCAGAGTGGAAGATCATATAATTACCTCATTGGCCCAGAATTAAACATTTGTAGGAAAAAAAATAGAATTGTAGGAAGTGTGGCCAATTTTTAGCTTTTCAACAAAAACAGAGAAATTAATATTTATCAGACATTTCACTGAGTCACAAGAGTTTTCTGTTAAAAGCAACAAAGTTTGAAGGGTTCTTAGTATTTAGGATACCATATGAATATATCATATATCATAAAATGCATGCAACATAATGCACATTTTACTATCTTTTAAGTCAGCTTTCTTCAATTTGAGGTGTTATATTTTTTCAAAGCTAATTTTTAAAGCCAAATTCCATGACAGTGAAAGCAACACGGACTGAAACTCAAACATTTATGTCTTATCATAAAGCCAAAGACAACGTGCCACGTTCTCCTGTTTCTGATTCCAGCAATGAGTGCTGAAAGTTTACAGGGGCATAGCATAGCAGAATATCTAACAGTATAAACAACAAGGTAATATTTAGGTGTGCTCCTAATGTTACAGAATATTATTGTATTTAATCCATGCATACAGAGAACAAATCTGAAACCATTTCAAACATTTTTTAAAAGAAAAGAGAAGTTGTCCCTAGGATTCATTTTCACAGAAAAGAAAAATCTTTTACTGTAAATCATATGAAATATCCTGAGCAAAGCCAGTCAGTGCAGGTTCTTTTAGTATGGAAAAGATAAAAGCTTATTCTAACCCAATGAACATCCGTCATGGTTTAACCCCAGCCAGCAACTGAGCATCACGCAGCTGCTCGCTCACTCCCCCCTGGGATGGGGGAGAGAATTGGAGGGGTAAAAGTGAGAAAACTCGTGGGTTGAGATCAAGACAGTTTAATAGGTAAAGCAAAAGCCGCGCATATAAGCAAAGCAAAACAAGGAATTCATTCACTACTTCCCATGGGCAGGCAGGTGTTCAGCCATCTCCAGGAAAGCAGGGCTCGTGGACTATCCCCTTGGTCAGTTGGGGTCAGCTGTCCCAGCTGTGTCCCCTCCCAACTCCTTGTGCACCCCCAGCCTACTCGCTGGTGGGGTGGTGTGAGGAGCAGAAAAGGCCTTGACTCTGTGTAAGCACTGCTCAGCAGTAACGAAAACATCCCTGTATTATCAACACTGTTTCCAGCACAAATCCAAAACGTAGCTCCATACTAGCTACTATGAAGAAAATTAACTCAATCCCAGCCAAAACCAGCACAATATCTATCAGAGTTGAAATCATATCATAAAATATTAAATCCTACTGCTCCTTCTAAGCGTGGGAGTTCTTCTAATTACATTATTCTACTGATGTTATTAACTTCTATGAACTTAAGACCAAGTTTGGCTTTCAGGTATATTCAGGTAACTCCAACGACACCTGTGAGAACTCTAAAAATATAAGACAAGATTTTAGTCTGATCACTGATTTCTGACCATATTGCCATACCTCTGTCTTGAAAACTCACTCACAGAGGAGGTTAGGCAAGTTCATCTGGCGCATATATATAGAGAGAGAGAAAGAGAGAGATAGACCTGTAGATAAATATGTTTCTTAGAACTCCTAAGAAGACTGTGTCAGACCCACAGAAACAAGATGTTCTGGGGCTCTTGGGCTGAAGAGGTCCAAATCCAGAAGATGCTGAGTGTCCTCCTCATCCACTGCAATGATCTCCCGTCAGCCCTGGAGGTGGCCCCATCAGTCAGCAAGAACTGAGCACCTCTCTGCCCACCAGAGCAGATGTGAGATGGTGATTCTCAGATAATTATGAAAACTAAAAACCAGAGAGTCCCTTTTTGGTCATTCACTACATCCCAATAGCACTACAGGAGCTCAAATGCCAGAAGAAACATCTGTCGTAATACATTTAACCTATAAAAGTGGAACAAACTCAGTGATACAATTTACATTCCTTAAAATCATAGTTCTCTGCATAGGTATATAGTTTTTTGTTTTTCAAGCCTTAATCCCCAAAAACTTCATCTGACATGGTGCCAGGTAGCTCCAGACTTACGTTGTCTTGGCAGATACGTACTGACAAAGTTTTGTGCAGCGTCATGCCCCGTGATTTTTAAGGACAAGGCCATATAATCAATGAGATACAAATGTCATACATACTCATATGTGAGTATGTATGAATATATGAGTATACTCATATATGAGTATATATGAATATAAAGAACTCAAATATGTCTTTGTGTGCATATACTCACATGTATGCATGTGTCTGCGTATATCTACACACAGGTATACATATGTATATAATGTAATCACAATATAATAAAGAAAAAAGAAAAAGGTTTTAATAAAGAGTTTCATACTCTCTAGTCTCCCTTTATAGTTCCTCTCTACGTATCAGTGTGAATAGAAGAATAAAACACAGCTACTGTATTTACTCTGGAGGTTTCATTATGCAAACTAAAAATCTAAATTAATAAAAATGTTTTGCAAAACATGCCAGAGGTCATCCCCAAGTAGCCAGTGTTGAGACTACAGTGCCAGATTAATACTCAGGCCAAACAGATCAATTTTGCAAGGTTGTCAAAGATTGCTGATGTCATACATTAATCAGTCTTTATACATTTTAGATGGAGAAGGGTTCTCCCCAGAAATACAGCATATGGGAAATTCCACAGGAAGTCACATGGCAAGTCAACAGGATCATGGAGGCCTCATGAGTCCCTAGGTGCAGTAACAAAATTTATTACACTGTAAAATTTGAACTACCTAGCATCTTAAGAGGGAACAGTTTGTCTGAAAAAGGTATCTGCCCACTGATCACTGCAATTCTCTATTTTATGACTGTGACATTGCCTGGTTTTTACTCTTTTCAGCCCATACCACTTGTGCTCTGCTCTGATTTTAAAAATCAAAAAAACGATTTGCCATGGAAAAGACAGAGGAGCCTGAAAACTGAACTGACCATTTCTATCTTCATCACAGCATAGAGTGTGTCAAGTGAGAAAGGCAGAGCGTGCTGGTAGAAAACAAGATGTTAGTAATGAGCCAAATGAATCCCTGGTGTGACTTCACTCACTTCATTAGTTATCCCCAGGATAAATTTGTCCCAGCATACCGAAGACTCCAAAAGTTTTGAACTGAAGAGAATAGCAGTACATGGGAAAATGACAGTCCTTCCCCGAATATTTAAACCGGATTGTTAAACCAATGAATCTGATTCCAAATTATGTTTGCAGCTTGTTTTTGATATAGTCTCTTGAATCACTTTTACAGTTCCAGAAAGTGTTGCATGATCCAGCCAGCAACACAGTGCATTAATAAGCAATGAGCTATGCAGTCCTGTCAAAACAAGCTCATTAGTAAGTTGGCCGCTGGGTTTTTGCAACCACTACCTAAACTTTGGCAATATAAACAGGGGCACCTAGAGGGAAGTCCCACAAGCTGTCCGTACTTTAAAAGATTTAAGGACTTATTTTTAAACATATAAATAGGACCCCGCGTCAATTTTCAGCAGTGCAAGTACAAAATAATTTTCCAAAAGTCTCACAGAAGCTTTATTGTAATGATTAGGTAGAAAGTTTCTTCTCATGTGATAAAAAAATCCTGCAATATAAAGCAAAAATGATGCTTCCTGATATATTGTAAGGCTCATAAAACCTGACTCTAGTTTTTCAGGACTGTAAACAAAGTAAGGCACTTTGATGCTCTGATGATTGGATGGTAATTAGAGGGCCACACAAGTTCATAATATATATGAAGAGCATAATAATGCTAAAAGTCCCTGTTTATGAATAGCTCGCTGATCACTTCTCCAGTGACTCAACCAAGCTTTTCCATGAAAATTAAAGGGTACCGTGCCTAGCCTTTCTTTGCAAGACTGCAAGGACGCAGCCAGAATACCCTGGGCAAACACTAGTAAGTCCCATCAGTCACCTCAGGTAACAAGGACAGCTGCTAGAAAGCACTAAAACATTTGAGTCTAAAAAAATAATTTCTATGGAAGAAGTTTTGAATGCATTTATTTGCCTTTGTAAATATATCTATATATGCATATTTTTAAAATCCCTTTATACTTGATGAAAGTTGTTAAACTTTATTTATTTATCACCAGGCTTGGAATTTCAGAGGCTGTAGTAATCCCACTCAGAGGCTGTGTCCACCTGGACACCACCTTCCCACCGTCTTCATCTAAGGGTAGAGTCCCAGCTGTTTCTACATCACCAGTGAACAGCAGCAGTCACCTGGGTGGCTTTTGAAACTGCCTGCTTGGCCAGGAGGCAGGTGAGCATTTTTCTTGCCTGCAGACTCTGCCTCCCCAGCTGTAGCCTTTGCCATCTGAAAGCTGCAGTGCCGGTGCTCCACCTATAACCCATCTGCAAAAGAGAGCTCTTTCACATCACCTCTACTGGTAAGTGTCTTGCCACAAGGATGTGGTACTTGTGCTCTGTGCACAGATGTGGCTTTTCTGAATGCATTACCTTTGACCTGTGAAGCTCTAATTAGTTTATTATCTGCCTGCTGTGGAAATCACCTCTCGCCATGAAAGAAACACTGCTTCAGCCTCATTACTTCCATTACATATGTTAGAATGCAACGTTTTCCGTATATGGCCACCAGATATACCTGTCTGCAATAAGAACACATTGGTGTCTGTAACTAATAGATTCGAGTTCATTATCTTTTCCCTGGCCCCTTTCCGCACTATGCTTCTGCAAAAGCAGGTCCACAT
The DNA here is from genome assembly GCF_000699105.1 of Pygoscelis adeliae. Taxonomy (NCBI): domain Eukaryota; kingdom Metazoa; phylum Chordata; class Aves; order Sphenisciformes; family Spheniscidae; genus Pygoscelis; species Pygoscelis adeliae. The sequence goes on along the minus strand of NW_008824806.1, from coordinate 5,520,157 downwards.
AAGGACCACTGGGGCAAGAAGAACGGCTGAAAATCAGCATCAGCAGAGATCAGACTCTGGTCTTATATCTAAATACATACTATAGACTAGTGTCTACTTCATAGGACAGTTAGCTGCAGAAAAAGGAACTGGGCCCTTTCATTTTTACTGAAGTACTTGCGTTCAGAAGTAGCAATATCCACTTTAAAACCAGAAATTAAAAGCACCCTTTTGAGAAAGACAGTGACTATTAATACTACTTTTTAACTGCAGTCCTGGCTGTAATACTGTGATGCCAGCAGTTTTTTCCAACGTCCATACTGTATAAATGTATATATATTTTTTCAATGGGTAGTAGTATAAAACCTTGTATTTTGTTCTATTATGTAAACTTTCCCATTCAGGTGACAGGCAATTTATTGCAGCACTTCGATGGATTGTAATGGCTGTAGTAACTATGCAGTTAAGTGCTGTTTCTAAAAAGTAGAACTGGCAAAATATTTAATGAAGCATTTAGCTTTCTGTGCGACGAGATGAGAGCACCCTGTTGTATGCCAAATCAATCTGATTTTGCACAATATATCCATTCAAGCAGCAATTCTGGAGGCTGGAGAGCCAGAGTTGCTGAGAGACTAGATTTTCTGGGCTGTAGAGAAAATACTACTTCCAGATGTAATTTCCAAGTACTAAGAAGTGCCATTTACTCTGGGAGACACGGATTTGCAGCATGATTTGGACAAATTCTGTGGAAGCTCTTCAATCTTTGCTGAAAGTCTGCAAGAATTTTCTTCAGCGTTACTGCTGCTACTATGGGTTTAACACTGTAATATCAATATTTAACACTGTGATTTCCCTAGGAAATGTATATACTGCAATCGTACTCTCCAGGGTGAGACACAGATTGGGTAACTGCTGAGAATGAGCAGCTGGTTCCATGTTACATGTGTGAGAGTCATGCAAAGATTTTTTTTCTCTCTTTTTTGTGGAGGTGGGGGTGTTTTATTGTTGTTTAATGCTTCTTTTTGGCCAATTTCCACTCCATGTTCAATTTCAAGGCAATTCATTTCCATGCATTTCAAGAGTACAGAACTTGACAGGGGCAATCTTTCATCTAGTGTCATTAAGGAAAATATTACAATTATCACTTCATCCAGACACCAAAAATCTTCCATAAATTTCTTCCATAAATAACTGTAAGAAGGAGTAGAGCATCATTAAACTCTTAGCACATACCATTCTACTGAAGTAAGAGCTGATCCCAGTGGGTCCTGGATCCCACAATTATCTCAGATTTCTGGCCGTGAAAAATCAGCTCAGGGCAGCCTTTCTACAAGTTTTTTCCTACCAGACTTCACTACACATTGTAGATGTGCCTGGAAAACACTTGCAGAGTTCACAAAATCTGCTCTGCTGAGTGGAAAAGAAAAGCAGTGAGAAAGCTGCTGAGCTCTGACATTGCCATGTTTTCATTCTGAGAAAGGAGTAATAAACTATTGGTTTTAGAGGCACCGTTGTTGTCACCTGCAATGTTACCAGTACTTTTATCACCCTCAGAAGTCTCTCTTTGGCCAAACAGTTATTAAATGATGTCATGGGATTGATATTTTTAGATGGTGGCTCAATCCCTTCTGTGATGCTGGAAAATCTTTGCCGATACCAACACACCAACTGGAAACATTCAGAGACTGGAAATTAAGAGGAACAAATCTCCACAGCTTGAAATTAAAAGTTAGCTTCTGCTGCTGATGGAGCAAGCAATGCCATGTCCTCTGGCAGGCAAGCTCTGAGCAGGCTAGGCAAGGAAAACATGGCAACCTAGAAGAATTAGTACGGCAATTTAGAAACACTTTCTAGATCATGCCTGTGGAACACAGTACCGTGGAAAGGTCAACATGTGACAACAGCAGCCACCAAGGCTGCAGTGAGTTGAGTGGGCAGTGTAACACCTTTGTGTGCTGCAGGCACAAATGCCAGGGGGAACAAAGCACTTGGCACAGGAGGAAATCCAGATAGCCGCCTCCCCACAAGCAGAAATGACTCATAGGCATGCTCCCATCAGCAGACCATGCTGCTAACTCAATGCAATTTTTTCTTAAGAGTATCAGGAAGATCATAAAAAGTGGCAAAAGAAGTTTGAGGCCACCTGGAAGCTCTTTGACCCTCTCAGAGGAATTTTCAAGCCAGACAACTGTTGCAATGAGTATTAAGTCACCTTTCAGCTTCAGAGCATCACAGGAACATGGACTGGGACAAGAAGGCTGTGTAGAGATTACAAAGTCACTCTGCAGCAGCAGCAGCAGCAGCAGCGCTGCATGTGACAGGGACCCTGGATTTTGGCTGGGGTGTGACTGAGGCTGCGGCAAGGCTGAGCCAACTCCCAGGCCCCTTTAAGCAAGCAAATAAAGGAAAACAAGATTTGCTTAGTGCTGCTACCTCTTTCACAGCTCCTAGGATCCTTTTTTGTTGGTGGTGGTTTTCTTTTAATTGGAAAAGAGCTGGTATTTTTCATAGTCTCATAAATTTTTAAATAACCCCTGAGCTTAATAAAGTCTTTTCTTCTGCTCCGTGTTCATAACACCTGCATTTAATCAAGCCAAACTCTCCTTTTCTCCAACTTTTGCATGGCTCTCCTGCATGTGTTCAAAAGGACTTACAGCCCCCTTCCTTTGACTCAATCCTTTATAACTGTTCTTTGCAGATACCACCAGTTCAATAGTTGTCACCCAAGATAAAAAAATTTCTGGATTTGAATTCTCAAAAATATTTGAACTCTCACTGAGGACATACCCATTCCAAGAATAAGGATGAGTCATCTGGAAAACAGAAAATAAAACACAAAATGTCCTGCAATAATTAAACTTTCACTTTGTTGCAGAAAAGACATGGAATTAAAATGAAATCAAATATGGCTTGCTTTTGAATCCAACTAGCTAACTATATTTTTGAAGAGGTTTAACGTTATGCTGCATTCTGAAAAGTGATTCCTTATACTTCTTATAAACATTACTTACTGGATTAATCTACAGAAATAAGTAAAAACTGCATGATCACTTCTGCAGGGTACATTGTTTTGGACCAGTATTGTGGAACAACACAGACATTTCACTCCAGAGGGGACATGTTGCACATCTAAAAGTAGCATCATTGTAAGAAAAATCACAGGGGAGTGGGCAAAGAAGAGCTCTCAGGAAAAAAATGGGGTTTGATTTTCTCATCTATTACATTAAAAAATGTTTTTACTGAACTATTTTGCACATTGAAGGAGATACCACAAGTAGAGAAGCATGAGATTCAGGGGATAATTGCCCAGGGAGGCAGCTCATT
>NW_008824806.1:5514492-5516803 GCF_000699105.1 Pygoscelis adeliae | reverse complement strand
AGGAAGGTTAGAAACAGCACAGTAAATCTACAAGTGGATATCAAAGAAAAGATGTTGCTGCAAATAAGGCAAATGATGACTCCTTAGAGAAAGAAGATCAAAAAGAAGCAAATGGCAATAATTTAAAGCACTGTAAGAATAAAATAGTTGATTACTCTTCAAAACACGAATAGAGCTGAAAAACTGGAATTCAATGCAAAACAAAATAGTGGCTAGTTGTTCTCTGCTAGAGCCACTGAATCGAATGGCTTAGGTATAACTGAACATCCGAATCCAGAGCGAGGAAATAAATCACTTGAAGGGTACAGCAGCATTTCAGAAAATTAAGTTGGAACCATTTGTGTATCTGTGTGCAATCTGACTTGGTCTCTGTTCTCCAAACAAGATGTTCCTCAAGCTACTGTGGGCTATGGGCAAGCAGCACTATTTTCTTCTGGAAAATACAGACCATTCTCCACATAAGTCCAGCCAAGTTACCAAGTTGCCACCGAAACTGCAAACATTTCAGGGGGAACAAAATGGATAAAAATCGAAGGACAAAGTTAGGAGATGCATTATGAAAAAATAGCCTACATTGTTTCCTCAGTCCTACTTCATACAGTCCAGGTCTGACAACTGAGCTAAATTCAGATTTGCCTTACTGAAAAACAATAGGTCGAATAAGGGAATAAAGTGCTCCTCATCGTGACTGAATGTCTGAATTTTACTTCTATGTTTTGTTTCTGGCACCTAACAACCTCTGTCTGCAGTAACAACAGATTTCTCACCAATACAATTGAAGAGCTTTAGGAATTTGTTTGCTAACTGAATGAATTATTATTGTACAAAACAAATGACTCATTTCCATGCACGCTTACATTTTTCTCAATCACCTGTGTCAGCATTGGCATCTCTCAGTTTAAGCCTAATAATGTCATAAATCATCACACGAAAGATCTGGGGCTGTTCTAATTTGCAAGACAGTTTTCCCAGATTGTCTATTCTTTCTGGGTTTGGGGTTTTTTTTATACACACATTAAAAAAAACCACAAACCTTGATTGTAAGGAAAACTATAACACATGAACAAAAGGTTTAAATCCTATCCCATTTGTTCCCACAGACACACATGGTCTGATTTGAATTTCACATTGGTTTAACTTGTATGGTTCCCATTGAATCATGATATACTCTGGTGTGAAATCAAAGCAGGCCTGTTAATAGGTAGCATAGCCAGAGGGGACTAGCAAAACTTTAAAAACTTAATATCCATTGTTCATTTCAGTTCATCACTTGCATTATTAGCAGCAGCTGTTCTACTACAAACCACATTTTCCTACCCTTTGGGTATGCAGTGTTGCATCTCTAAATAGCTGCAAAACGTTGATGTAGCCTGTTGAGAACAACTGACTGTCATCTAAGGTTGCTGGGGAATCTTGGCAAGATCCATTTCGTCCTCTTTCTTGCAGAAGATACTTTGTCTGAGGTTTCTCCACCTGTTTATTCACAAGTGACTTTAAAAATATTGTCTTCAAACATTAATAGAGCTGCTGCTTCACACCACATCTCCAGTTAAAATCCTGTTTATCCATATCCCATATAGCATAGTGGCTCTAACAATATATTTTCAAAACGTATGTCTATTCTACGTTACAATCCTACAAACCCTTACCTTCTAAAAAAACTTTCAAGACATGGATGAGAAGAAAATGAGGGAGCGTTCCTGCACCTGTTTTCAGAAGATATTTCTTCCAATCATTACGCTATTTTCCCTAGAAAAGGTGATATGCAGAAGGAACAAAGGGACCAAGAAAGGGAACTGCAGACCAATGCTCTTCTAAGAGACTCTTGAAAAGCTTTCAGCCAAGGGAAAAGAGAAAGGGAATTGAATTTAATTCAATTTTGGGGTGAAGGTTTGGTAGGCTATTAAAAGAGGTTATATTTGAATCATTCTGCTTTGTCCATCTTTAACCTAAGTATTTTCATCCCATGAAAGAAAAATATTCATTGTTTTCTTGAGACGTTTCTATTTTCATTTCTAGCCAAAGAAATATTATGCCATAAGCCACAGATGAATTGTAACTAAAGAAGGGAGTTTTAAAACTACATAAACCCCACAAATCTTGGCTAATAATAAGCCAGATATAATAATTATACACCCAGACCATCAAAACCACTGCCATACTTCCCATCTATGTCATTATGCAAACTAACATTTTCTTTCAACTTTTTTCCTCGCAATTGTTTTTCCCTTCCTTGGCAGAAAGACTTGCTATGCTAGCCCTCAAATTAGAAGTAACATTGCAGTGGAAGGAAACTCCCAGACCACCGAGT
>NW_008824806.1:5485112-5514460 GCF_000699105.1 Pygoscelis adeliae | reverse complement strand
CATAGATAACTATGTCTGATAATCTCTTCCATAAACTGTGCCAGCTCCACCTTATTCCCACTGAAAGGCCTTTCCAGAACCTCACAGTTCTCATGGTCAGAAACTTTCCTCCAGTTTCCAGACTGAACTTTTATTCCTCTGCAGTGCCTTCCCACCCAGATGTATTTGCAGACAGCATTCATATATACCTTCTCAGCTTTCGTTCTCAGGTTAAATAATCCTAGCTCTCCCTGTGCAAAATACTTCTATTCTTTGATCACACTAAGAGGACCTGTTTTAGACAAAAGTTCCTTGACCTAAGTTTCCTATAGCTAAGGAAACCTTTTTTCTCTATTCATTTTAATATCTTTTTCCAGTTCTAACTTAGCTGGACTTCCAGCATTATTCTTTCTACACTAGTAGTCCCTATCTTGCAAAAAGCAGCTTTATTTGCTCATTAGTTTTCCTTGCCAAAATAGGTTCTCCATTTATTTCTAATATCTTTCTGATTTGTAAGGACCGAGTCTAGCTTGGAAAAGAGCTTTCTGACAGTTTGTATGCTTCTGACAGAAAGACATTCCCAGAGTCCTTCACAGTTAGTTCCCAAGTTCCTCAGTCTGGTCTGACTGCATTCACTTATTCCTGTAGTATGTTGGGTTCCCTCTTGAAATTGTGAATCCCAGCCACAGAGTTACCTTTGCACCAAGTTGTTTGTTCATGTCTAAATGATTTTGACCAAAACTTGTTCTGACACTTTGAAGTCTATCACAGACAGGCGTAATTAAGATGACTAGGTTACCTTATTTCAATATCTGTCCTCTCTGAACAATGACGTACATCAATACTGGTACTTCAGGCATGACTGCTATCCCAGCAGGTTTCTGTAGCCTCTGAACTGCCAGTGTCCCATACAGCACAGCAGCATAAGTCTATTTTGTTTTCCAGACTCTGGCATTTAACTGTACCTTGAGATGTAGCTGGGACTCACCATTCCCACTGACTGCTGAGCAACGTTTCTGCCTGCTCTCTCCTAAGCTGTGACATGCCCTTACTGCTGCCATTTTCCTTTCCTCATGTAGAAACATCAGGAGGGATGACTACGAACCTCTTCCAGCTTTCTTCCTGCCCACTTTCTAGTTATCTAAGTTTTTCTTATCAGCTGCAGGAGTCTTGATACCAGAGTATAATTTCATCAGATTTTTAAGGAATGGGGAGTCTGTTTTCTGTGATTCTACAGAGATTACAAAATGTGTTTCTCTACAGTAGCAAAGGCTGGATTCATTGATCCAAAGGTCCACTCCGATCTAATATTGCAATGGCCAAATGTCCCAAGAACTTATAGCATCAGCCTTGGGCTATCTGTTGAACTGCATTGTCCTCTCATACCTTCACCCTCTTCTCAGGGCTAAAATTCACCCGAGCCATCACTTCCTTGGTCCCAAGGTCACCTGGTAGTGTCATTTGTCCTGATGTGAAGGTGACCCATGAATTCTTCCCCACTCCCTTGCACACCCCTTCTGAGCTGTGGTCTATAGCTCTGGTCCTCAGGGAGCTGCCATCCTCAAAGAAAACACGTGCTTCATTTTGTTGAACATTGAGCGAGTGTCCCATCGCTTACCTTCCCCCGTACTGAAGCACTGCGCTCTCTTCACCCACTCCTCTGTCTACACTCTTTGCTTTTTATTCACAGTCTGTTATCTTATTCTCTCCTGCAGTCTTTATCCCTAGCTATTTCCATTTTCCTTTCCTCTCTTCTTGTGAAACTTGCTTCTCTTATGTCTTTTTTCTTGCCCTGTTGTCTTCTCTTTCTGCTTGCTTATCCTCCTTCTTCAGTGCACAAAACATTTTGTCTGTTCCTCAAACAAAAAACTTCTCTGTTGTCCAAGCTCTACTTCTGCCTTGGCCTTAAGGGGATGTACTTCTATGAAGCACCTCTTTCAAAGGACGTTTGGTTGGCTAGTACACTATGTATCCACAAATTTTGATCTGCCCTTGTAGCTTCCTCTCTTTTTTTCTCCTTGCTGTTTTCAAGCTCTTTTGAATTCCATCATTATCCATAGCCTTAAATTTTCTCACCCAAGAACTCTTTCCTGTGTCATTTCATAAAAAAAGTACTTTCCTCAGGTAACCCATCAAGGACAGTATTAGCCTGCTGCTTATTCACACAATCAATATATAAAACACTAAGCACAGGAATCCCCAAAAAAGTTCTGCAGCTCGCTGCTCTTTGGGCTCTCCCAGTCACTAGTTACTTGGATTTTTGATACTTTTAACTAAGCCATTCCTGTCCCATTCAACAGTTGAATATTCATTAGCAGCAATTAAAGACAGGAAACCTAACTCCCTTAGCTACAAGACCTTTGACCTCTCACCATACACAAATAAAAAACTACCTTTAAAACACAAATGACAACTAGACCTTCTCATTAAGAACTGCAACCAAACCACTGAACCTACAAATGAGGAAGTGCAACCTAATAAACCACTAAGCAACAGAAAATGTCAGTTAACTTACTCCCCAAAATACTCCCCTTTATCCTCCACCGAGGCAAATTCCCACCTAGACACCCCTGTTTACTGTGCTCCCATCAGTGGGTTCTTTTATGCCATGGAAAACCCAAGGTGCAATACAGAATGTCCAAAACTGTTGGGTTTTTTTGATACATTGCTTCATTAGATGGGTAAATTCATGCTTCTGTCCAGATTTTCAACTACATCTCAACAGTAAGCACAAGAGATACTGTGGACTCAGGAGTGCAACCATATGATACAAAATATTAGGAAGATGATGGTAACTGACTTTAATAACAACCATAGGTTAAACAAGGACTGTGTTAACATTACGGAGAGAAAACAGACAATTTTGGAAACATCTTTGCACATACAAATGAGAAAAAAATAACCTAAGGCCCATTTTGTTTATTTATTACTGCCATCTAAGTCATTATGAGATGCTGTGACTTTCCATAGCAAAGCCACATAGTACAAATGTCATTAATTCCTTTTCCTTCCTAATCCAAAATTAAGAACATTAAAATGCATTAAATTCAAGACATTATAATTTAAAAGGAGATTTTATAAAGGCTCCTTGGTAGTCAAGGCTATATTGGTATTTCCATTCTATTTTTTAAGTGCTTATAAATCAGCCATAAATGCTGCTCGTTTTGGAAACTGCTATCCAAGTTTTCAAGCCACATCTGATCATTCATCATATCTTTGCCTGAAAATGTGAATCAGATCAATCTTTCAGCTGGGTGAGGTGAGTTTTTGGATGCCAGTGATCTGGAGCAGTGTGCCAGAAGGATAGAAAAATACATTATAATGAAGTTTTAATGTAAAACAGGACTCTTGCCGATTTAAAATAATGTTCTTTGTAGTCTGCAAGAAAACAAAACCAGAATCCAAATAAATTACTATAGTTTCTCAAGCTATAATAGACATTTGTAGTTTTTGAAAACAAATTAAGAGCCAAGCCAGTAAAACGGTGAGGACATCTTTAGCTTGCATAACTACTTCTCAGCTTCCCAGCTCCTACAGCTCCTACAGCTACATGGGGAGCTCTGTATCCATCAAAGCTGGAAGCAGGCAGGCTATGCATCCTCAGACCACCTTTGCTTTGCATTTTGTTGCCCTGCATTTAACAAAGCAATCACCAATGCTACTTTTCAGTGGCTGGTCAGTTCCTAACCAGGCTGCTTCATATTTTGAACCACCCTACAGGGTGGAAGGAAAAAGGGGCACAAATACTTTTCAAGCTCCAAACAGGCTGTTACAGCAGATCCAGGAGTAAAGCTGTGTTGGATGGATTCAAAACCACCTAACAGCAGTCGGGGTAGGAGGAGAGGATTAGGGCCAGCTGCAGTACCCTCATTTGTTTGTCTCCTTTATTGTGTTGCTCACAGACACGCTCAATCGTATGGGAAAAACTATCTTACTGGTACTTTAAAAGCAAAAGCCACTGGACCCACAGATATATCTGCAGCTGGGCAGAGGACATTTGTATCACCCAACTCAGCTTAGAGACACATTTTTCAGTCTGACAAACACACTAAACCTTAGGGAACCCTGCTCAGTTCTTACAGCAGACTTCAAGTCAAAAATCACAGGGCAAGAAAGGGACTGAAATCAAATGAAATCTTCTGTCTCACTAAAACTTGTGTGCTTATTAATATTCTTTCTATAATTACTATGTATTACTGTTGGCATTAAGAGGCCTCCAAATGAATTTAGTCTCCATTGTACTCAGTGTTGCCTGAACATAATGAAAATAAGGGCCATGGACAAAGAGCTTATGTTTCAAATCCACTGATCAAAGTATATACCAGCAACAATACTCAAACTTTCAAGGCTTATTAACATCAGAAACAAAAAATTTAAAAACCTTCCAGAACTGAGCAAGATGATCTTTTGACTCTGAATCTGGATTAGTGTTCAGTTTGGAAGGAGAAATGTGTTTTAATAAAGTCAAGAACTCTTTCAGCTCTCTATGGAGGCATGCATTGAAGTGATTAAAGAATGACTCTGTGGTATAGCTAGCTTTCAACTGAATAGGTGAAGGATCTTATTCTGAGATCTTTTGAAATGGAACAGCAGCTTGGATAAATTGATTATATTTTTCACAAAAATATAACATCACAGTTAATTAACAGATTCTGACACAAAAAATAACATGCATGAAAAATAATACAGTTTCAAGACAGCCGTCAGTGGTTTTTTATAATCTCCATTTGTAAATATCATGTTTATTTTATAAATATGTCAATATGGCCCTAAGAAATGTTGAACTGTAGAGCTGCTCAAATTATTATTGAGGATATACTTTCTTGTTTATAACCCTGTTTTTCCTGTTTGCAGTTTACTCTTGATAGTAGTTTTAGTAGATAGTAGTTTAACTATGTACATTTCATAAACTATTTACTTTGTCTTTAGATCACTTGAGGTATTCAGTTGTTTACAATTATTGTTTCTATTTCTTGCCTGGTTGACTGTTTGTTTGTTTGTTTGTTTGTTTGTTTGTTTGTTTGTTTGTTTTAAACTCAGTGCTGAATAGTTTTACTATCGCCTTACTGCTATGAAGTGAGTTTTCAAGTTTGGAGAAGTGGTTATATTGAGAACGGTAAATCAGCCTTCAGTAGATTTTTTTTTTCCAGAAGAAAAATCCTAAACTCAGGTGTCACAGAAAGGTGCAAGAGCTGCTCAGAACACAGAATCCTCTTTCCACAGGGAAATTTCTTCAAATCCCTTCAGGTCACAAGGATTTGTGTATGCTTAGTTTGTTTAAATATTCTCTACCCTTCTCCTCCTCCAACAATGATAAGGCTTCCTTGCTTTGAACTTTCCCTTTGGTAACAAGGACATGGGACTCCTGAAGGCCAGTTTTACCAGTAAAGACCATAGTGAAGAAGACATTAAGTACCTTGGCCTTTTCTGTGTCCTCTGTCACCAGGTCAGCAGCAGGTTCACATTTTCCCTAGTCTTCCTTTTGCTGTTAATATACCTGTAGAAGCCCTTCTTGTTGGCCTTCACATCCATCACCAAATTCAATTTCAGGTGGCCTTGACTTTCCTAGCCCCATCCCTACTTGTTTAAACACTGTCTCTGTATTCATCCTGGGTGATTTGACCCTGCTTCCAACTCACATATTCTTCCTTCTTTATATCTGGGTTTATTCAGGTGCTCCGTGTTCATCCATGCAGGCCTCCTGCCACTTTTGCTCACTTTCCTGCTTGTCAGGATGGACCATTCTTGAGCTTGGAGGAGGTGATCTTGACAATCACCCAGCTCTCCAGGACCCCTCTTCTCTCTAGGGCCATGTCCCATGGAATTCTTCCAAGCAGGTCTTTGAACAAGATGAAGTCTGTTCTCAAATTCAGAATTGTGATCCTGCTTTTTGCACTGCTCTCGCCTCTCAGGAACCTGAACTCCACATCTCATGGTCACTGCAGCCAAGGCTGCCCCTGACCTTCACCACCACCAGTTCCTACTTGTTTGTTAGTATTCAGGTCTGTCAGTGTGCCCCCTTGTTGGCTCCTCTATCACCTGTGTCAGGAAGTTACCATCAGTGTGCTCCAGAAACCTCCTGGATTGCTTGTGTCCTGCTGCATTGCCCTTCCAGCAGATATCGGGGTGATTAAAGTTCCCCATGAGGAACAGGGCTTGCAAACATGAGGCTTCTTCCAGTTGTCTGCAGCAGTGCTCATCTACTTCTTCCTGATTGGGCTGTCAGTAGCAGGAACCCACCACAAAGTCACCCACATTGTTGCACACACTAATCCTAACGTGCAAGCTCTGACCTGGCTCATTGTCCATCCCAGGGCAGAGTTCCATGCATCCCTGCTGCTCTCGCATGGCAAGGGCAACTCCCTTCCATCCCCCTGGATGGTGCTTCCTGAAAAGCCCCTACCCATCCATGGCAGTGTTCCAGCCTGCGACTCTGGTTCAGCCCAGATCTACGCTTGTGTGAACACAAACATGCTGTTAAACAACTGAGCCATTCCCAGGGTTAAGGCACCATAAATTTTTGTCTAAGCTTTATGTTCCTTCATGAATTAAGGCAATTCAGACAGCAGGCAGCATTCTTGTTAACAGTTCATTTTCTCTCCCCTCTCCATCTCCTGTCAGGAAAGAGCTTACAGGTCTTCCTGACGGTCTTCTAGAAGAAATCATAGTTACATGGAGAATTTTACAAACAATAAATTCTAGGGAAAAAAAAAAGAAAGACTTTGAAGTGTTGTTGCAGAACATGAAGTCAACAAATAGGAAATTTTACTGCTGTACAAGCACCCTCACTCCTTGTCTTTCCTGGTCCTGGGCTAACAGTGGTGGAGTGAAATAAGTGCTGTTTACACACATTTTCCATCATGGTTTGGGTCAGTTCTCCTTTTCTGGAGGGTGAGTGCTCTTTGGAAGCTGTTTAATTCACTGCTAGCTGAATCATGACCATGTGCCTATATGACCTCTACCTGAGCACAGCACGCTCAGGAAACACATCCTGGCTACTTCCTACATCCACATGTGGAATGTGGACTCTACTGACTTCATATTTCAAACTCTGGGCTCAGAAATCCAGAGATATTTATGACTGGACAGCCTTTTGGGGGGGATTAAATACACATTGTTGCACAGTTAAGCTGTTAAGTACTGACTGTCCCAAGAAAATACGGGAGTAAATATTCAGCCTATACCATCTCCCTCATCATACATCAAAGCAAGCCATAAAAAATTGACCTGCAAAGCACCTAGAAGTTAGTTAGAAAAGGCTGGCTAACTGCAAATAGCCAGCTAACAGAAAAGCACTTGTCTGTGTTGAGTGTTCCCAGCTGCTTATCCTCCACCATAAGGCACAAGTGAAGCTCTCTACACCTGGATGAGAGTAACCTCTTGACTCATGAAGTGATGGGCTGCACAAACCCCACTCACTCATCCACAACACCAGCAAGAGAACATCTTCTCACTGCTAAGAACAATGACAATGACATCTAGCGCGGCAGTCACTGCACTTGCTTACTGTGTTAACAACCTTGCACACATGTATTTTACCAAGGATTATAGTTGTCTTGATTACTGTACATAAAATACACCTTCCTGGACCTTTTTCTATTCAAATATATGAAATTCACCCATGATCATGAACATGGAAAACAGCAAGGAGTGTTGCAATTATCACAGTGAAAGAGAACATAATTTCATTGATCCCAGCATCCAGCCATCTGCTGCCACCAGGATATGGTGCTCCAGAGAGGAGAGAGACAATATTCTTCCTTTGCCCCCCACTGCCTATTAACTTGCAACCTAAATCCCAAGTTTGGCAAGCCTTCTCATCATAACAAAGCTTATTGCAGAAATCTTGAACTCTCTTAATTTAGCATAAGAGCTCTAGCAGTGATATCCCTTAGAAAACTTCAGAAAACATGTATTCCAACATTGCTCTGGACTCTTTCAAGCTGCATACCTGTCCCTCTGAGACTGGCTTGAAAAGTAAACAGAAAAGCAGGATTAATAAATGAGCAACAGGTAATTTGCACACAATGGTGGAATGAAACCTATCTAGTAACATAAATTGCTTACAGAATGATCCTGTGAAGACAAGTCAAAACATACAAAATAAATGTTTAATACTTCCTTACTAATATCTACAGCTTTTTCCTGACTGACTAAAAAAAGGTGCCATTTAAAGTGTGTATATCCAATGAGCTCAACTCTGCAACTCTGCTGGTTTCTTGTACAGCATGTAGTAATCCTAAACTACAATTTTTTTCTTGTTTGATCTTCAAGTTTTAAGCAAGAAAAGGGATCATGAAAGCATTTTCAAGCATTTTTTTGTCTTTTAATTCAGTCACACTTTCTGCTTTCTATGGTTTAAATTATTCATAGCAAATTGTGCAGATTCAGATGTCAGCAAGTCATCGGCTAAATAACAAATTCAAAAAGGACTCTGCAGCCATTCTCATAACATATCAGAGGCATCCTCTACCCAGGCAGGAGTGATCATTCCTTTTCAAGTAACCTTTGCAGCTGAACTTATCTCATTCTTTAATGACTTTAAAGCTACTTGATGCTCTAAATGCACAGGTATTAGATGGTCATGTTCTGTTGAAAAATTTCTCTAGATCTGATTAAATGGCATTCCCAGCTGAAGTCCGTTAATTGAAGAATACATGGGACTTTTTACCCCAACAGTGCACTCTGTCAAAAAGACACTTCAAAAGGAGTGAGGAAGTCTTCAGGTATTGTCTTGGTTTTGTTTGTTGGATTTCTTTTTTTCATCAAACTTAATCTAAACTAGTCTCAGGCATTATCCTGTGAACCTTCTTGGAGTGGATGTTCAGTTCAGAAATGACACCCTCTTTTCCACATCCACTGTAACAGTCACTACCCAGTAATCCTCAACCTCTTCTCCCCATGATAAACAAAAAGTAGCATAAATGAAGCAAAATTTTAGCCAGAAAATTCAAACTGATAAAACAGTAGAGATGTTTCTCATTCCCCCTGAGAGGGCACTTTGGGCATGGTAGCTGCATTGGTACAGCACGCTACCAGTGGTCCTGAGACCAACCTGAAGACCAGTCGTGTAGATGGTTCAGATAGGGGACATGGAAGCACAAGCTCAACATGGGCAATCACAACCTCTGCACACCCTCTGAGAACCAAACAACTTAGGACACCTCCAGGCAGCAGCAGACTGTCTGCAGGCGGAGTATATGGCAGCTCTGGAGACAGGTGATGAGCCAGCATGCCAAGTTCATGGCCCCTGGACACCGGTCTCACTGAGAAGTGCAGGCATGTGCACAAGCACTTCCTGATGTCTGAGACTATACTGGGTTCATAAGAGAAAACATGTAAAGTAAACCTCCTACCCAGAGGAATTTATGATCTAAAAGACTGGATGGACATTTCAGAGTGTTTTATGTCCTGGGACATGTTGGAGGGAGCAGGGAGAATGTGAAACAAATACAGGATGAAAAAAAAAGAAATCCCATTAATCAGTTTAAGGGCATACAGTTACATCCACGTGTCACAGATGCCTAATGCTTGTCTCTAAATAAGGTATTTGTATGGGAACACAGCCAGTTAGGCAGCTACCTGGTCACCCGTGGATGAAGGCAACTGATTTATGTGAGCACACGGGGCATTTACACACATAAATTACACAGTTACTCACACAGTACATGTCTGGGTTTGAAAGTCCAGGTCCCAGTTTGCAAAGAACTGGGGGAGACCTCTGGACAAATAATTGATAAACAGTAAAATCTTTTTGATGTCAGGTCCCAAGGGGCCAGGGATGAGGAAAAATTTCTTTACTGAAAGAGTGGTTAAACATTGGAAGAGGCTGCCCAGGGAGGTGGTTGAGTCACCATCCCTGGAAGTATTTAAAAGACGTGTAGATGAGGCGCTTAGGGACATGGTTTAGTGGCCATGGTGGTGTTGGGTCGACAGTTGGACTCAATGATCTTAGAGGTCTTTTCCAACCTTAATGATTCCATGATTCTATGTCCAGCATAGCTGTACGCGGTGACACACAGGCAGCTCAGAGAGGATCTGGCCCAGGATAGCCTCCTGCTGTTTCCAAATGGTGCCTTATGTGTATGGCAGTATGCCACACACATATGCCACATACATATGCCTTGTATGCCTGCATAAGGCACACAAAGAGAAGCAGAGCATCAGGCTTGCTGTATTTATCAGTCTTTCTGTATCCCGTAAGTCCATGTTTTTCTCACAGCCTTGTCTAGGTTTGAATAAAACACAAAATGATCTCCAAAATTAGACCAATCAATGCATGGAAAGCACTCTAAGCACTCTGTCTGTGCCCGACCTGTGACTGAATACTCACCATATATTTAGCTCAACCATTTGCAAGTCTGTGATGTCGAACGAACGCTCTACTTTCCACTAGTTTTGCAAAGTGCTCCTAAATTTAACTCTGAGTCGACACTGTACAACTGCACATTTAAGTTAACTTGCATAGTCAGCTTATAAATTTTTAAGAAGCTTTCCTTCTCTAACAGTGAATGTAAATGCAAGTTGTTTGAACAAAGACACTAATTTATGCACCTCTGGCTACACCTGACTGCTTGAAATGTGCATTTTCCATTAACATTAATGGAGATAAATGACAAAAATTGTGTGTAAAATGCAGAATAAAAATCAGAAGGCCAGGACATATTCTGGTATAAATTGCCATACTTCCAGCAACATCAGTGGTGTATGTCCATTTTTTGTAGCTGAAGATCTGGCTGTTAGTTTCTAACTTCTCAAGATACGTTTGTGATGTGTGATGCTTATAATCTTTTCACCTAGTGCTGACTTTCTTTTGATTTGAAACAATGATAATACACTGTTTATGCTTTCACTCTGTCTGCAAACATGTCTCCTGTGCAGTCAACAAGATTTGAACAGTGCTTATTGGTATTAAAATTACTTATGAGTCTTCATAAGCATAGGCTTGTGTTAGAAAAAAAAAGAAACATGGCTGTTGCTTCCAGTCTTGACCTACAATGCAGACATAAGAGCATTATTTAAGAAAAAATTTTGAAAAAAAGACAGAAATAAGTAAATTAAATAATGGATTTTCCATGAAAGACCTTCATGAAAGAAAAGGGCAAAAAAACATGGGGAAGAAAGAGATTAAAGAAGAGTTTAGGGTAGTGATGCCACATTTTCTTAAAATAACGATTTACCGAAATCAACTAGCATGTGTTTTGCACAAGGTCACATTCAGAATCACAGAAAAATGAGCAAATACTACATCTGTGGGAGCCTTTCTTCTTACAGTAGTAGTAGTAGCATTGTGTACTGAGCAAGCTTGTGGGATCTCTGATATGAATTAAGGCCCCACTGAACCAAATGCTTTATAACAATGGCCCCACAGCACGGGTTTTACAATGAAAGAATCAGAATGCATACACCTCTACTCCCAACACATGAGCCCATGGCTGGTGGATGAAAAATCCACCACAACCAGTTTTCTCAACTCTTACACTTCCTGCTTTACTTCCAGCATTTGGAATTGCAAAAAGTAGACTCTTTCCTCCCCTTGAATCCTATTTCAAATAATTTTTCCTGTCAAATAAATTGATCATTTCTTCAAGCACAATATTACTTATCAGCTGTCTCAGCCACACCTATTCTTTCATAATGTGTGTGGTCTTTCAATGAACTCCAGTCTTCTATTTTAAATTTACATTCACTGACAGAATTTAATTTAATCATTTTGTTATTATTATTAATTATATGCACAGTCCAAGATGAGAGATGCATGAGAGAAAATGAGCATGGACTTCAGCAACCCGGATCAAGTTCTTTGGCATATACGAAAAGTAGAAGAGAAAGTGTAGGTGCATACAATTATTCTCTTGTTCATGTCCAAATTTATGCCTAATGAACTAAAATGGGCCCCAAGCATCTTGAAGAGGTAGAAGGGACAAGAGCATTCACCTGTTCTAGTTTTGAGATGACCCACTGAAGTCAGCTGGATATTGCACTGAGATACTTACATGGGAATAAACCCAGATTACCCCTTATCAGAATGCACTCGCTGAGAAAGAATGGCCTTAGTCGTCTGCTAAATGAGCACAGGAAGAGAAGATTTACTTGTAGAATAATCACCAAAAAAAAAATTCACCTCCCTTTTAATCCAGAACCCAGGGAAACCCTAGGGATCATAGGTCACACTTTAGACCAGCTGAGGCAGTACTACGCTGGGTACATCAGCAAGCAGCAAAGGCACCTTCATCAGAACTGCATTTTCAAATCTCCCAACCATCACCCCCTTACTGTGCTCTGATTTGCACAACAGAGCTGTCTCAGAGCACACAAACTAGATCTCTTTCAGCTGAAGCTAAACCCAAAGATGTGCTCCAGCCACTAATGAGCATTCAGTCTACAGGATCAGGCTATAGCTAGCATGAAGTCCCCAAAACCACACGTAGTGCAGAGGTCAGTGCAGGCTGTTTCACTCAGCAGATCCACTCCTAATGGAGCACACTACTTGCTAATGTAGAAAGACTCATGTTCAACAGCTGCACAAAGGGACAATGACAAGTAGGGACAAGGCTGATTATAGTCAGCCAAAATCAACTGTCAAGCCCTAACAAGCTTGTGATGAAGTACAGCTAATGTAATTATCACCTTAGGGTCCACAGAGAAGTGCACTGATATAGTAGAAGACAAATGGGCTAGTAAGCAAGAGTCAGACTTGAGTAAAAAGCAAGGATTTCCAAACTGAAGGCTGTGATCAAGTCAGGTGCATGTGACTGCGAGAAAAAGTGCAGTAAGTCAAAATGCAAGGTAATGCAGCCAACAGAGGAGTGTAAGAGAGCAGTTACTTAAGTAAGGAAACCAAAGCCTATTGTTTATGCTAAATAACGTAAATATACAATGGTAGTTCCTTAACTCCTTTGACAGAAAAAACTATTAGGAGAGCCATCTTTCTTTAACTTTTTCCCTTTTCTGTCTTTCCTATGGTCTCATATTACATTTTCGTCATGAAGGCTGGAAGGTTTTTTTCCACAATTCCCAAGACAGGGATGATGGGTTTTGCTGTTGACATTACTAGTGAACCACACATGAATTCATAACAGCTCCCACGTCCAAAGGAGACCACATAAGAAATTACCCTCACACAAACATCTTTTTTCCTTGATATCTGATACCATAAACCTGTTACTTCCCTCATGGATCAGAGGTTTTTGGGGAAAAACAAAGTGGACAAGAATTTCTACGGAAAGAAAAAAGGTACAGTTTCTACTGAAGAACTTTGCAGACTTTTTTCTTACATTATAAAGAAGACAAGAAAACAAACCCTAAAGCATCACATTTGTAGGTCACCTTTAAAGAGTAAATAACAAATAATTATACATACTCCATCATACTGAGTTCTGCATATCACGTTGATGTTCCTCAGTTCATCTGTCTTTCATACTGATGGGACTCATCCATCAGCTAGTCATCAACAAGCCTGTCATATGGGGGTGATAGAAGTTATCTTCAAGGTAACTCACTGACACTACTTAATTAAATATCTTGAAATATTGCGTATTATTTTCCTGTACCACCACTGGAGACAATGGTAATTACATGGTAATTCCCACAAATGTTTTATGAATCCTCAATTATTGTGCTACTAGTCAGATTTGACATTATTACTGCTAGACTATAATGAATTATTTGTAGTTAGATATTTGAAATATTCAGCCACCTTTTCTGTTTATAAGTTATCCGAATTGTCCATTCTTCAAAGTTACTCAGATTGTTTTTGCAAAATATCCAGTCACTGGGTGTTTGAAAAATTCCCGATGATTTTGCCTGGCTAATTTCCAAGGCAACAAAAAGTTGCAACACATCCCTAAAACACAGCCATCCTAAGTGCCCACAGATAAATACATATATATATATTGCAGCTTATTTCCATTAATAAGTATTTGATCTTATAAACATTCATAAGAAGTGTGGACTCAGGGACATGTATTCCTCACATTTCCATTATCTTCTTCCCCAAAGGGCACATAGATGCAACAAGTGTTGCTTTATTAGGCAAATGTGGGGCCTGTTTCTCAGTCTGTCAGTAGACACGCTCCCCTTTGCAGGTCATAGCATCTGGAGCTCGCCGGGGGATTCCCAAACTTCTAGATTTCCAAGGATGACAGTGGTTCACGTTTCTGCCTGTCCAACTCCTTCAATGCAAACCAGAACCTTCTTCCAGGGAGCTGACAGCCATAAAACATTTTTGAAAATACCATAAATACTCTTGTACCACTGCAAATCAGAGCATTTGCTGAGCATTATTTAATATGCCCATTCCAGTTGCCACATCCTGTTTATATGTGGGTGCTATTTCTGATCATGCAATTTATTGATATTGTATTATGTTTGTTCCAAATGGATCTCACAATTTCTCCACAGTTTTCTTCCTGCTGTGTCTTCCACTGACGAGTGCAGTTCATCCCAGGGTGCATCACAGACAAGGAACTTTCTGGTAAGACTAGCAATGGTATGAGGGAGTTCAGTGAGACATTAGCAGACACAGAAAACATACAACTTACTTAAAAACTTGGAAATAGTTCTGTGTTCCTAAAAATTCAAAATCTCATTTTATCCCTTTGTTTTCACTATTTATAATTGCACGCATAAATCCACACTAGTGTCCCCCAGGGTCTCCTCCAGATATTTTCTTCCATATGCTGTGAGGCTATTTTCTCCTTTTAGTTTCCATCTCTCTTATTCTCTCTAACTCCTGCTATTTGCTCTACCACATCCCTGCTGATCTCCAGGTCCCAGCAGACTCTCCCCCTCCAGTTCTTTATTTGCTTTAATATGCTCCTTGCCTGAAAAAATGTTATCTGATTTCCTCCGCTTCCACTAATTTTCTTCTCCTCTTCATCCTAAACATCACTATTTCCTGAAGCACATTGAGCCACCTGAATATTTAACTGCCACTATAAAGCCTCGCCTAAGTACGTCATATATTTTCTTCATTCCCTTTTTCAAATGGTCTGGTGTTTTTCTACTTCATGTCTGAATTACCAGTTTAAATACACCTCAACTACTGTTGACCCTGGCCAATGAGGATACTGAAACACATCTATGTTGCCCATGGATGCTACACCACAGAGTAATCAATATCAGCCTCTGCTGTCCTGGTCCCTCAGCCAGCAATCATGAAGTCCAGCCACCATTCTGAACACAGCTTAGGGGGCACTCTCTGACTTTTATGAATATTGCCCATCCCTGGAAATCTTTAAAAGACAACAGACATTTTTCTGAAAGATATCTTCTAGATGTTTCCTGTGCTAAACCAGTCACACTCCATGTTCCTAATCCCAGTACCTTTGCCACGGTGTCTGCTTTTACTTTACATAGTGCACCGTGTTGTACTTCATGGAGTACAGGCAGGGAACACTTATCACCTGCAGAAGTGTTATGATCATTTCCTCCTGACATTTTATGCTATCAAGTGGTATAAATGATGATAAAATGTCATCATTCAAATACAGCAGCAAAAAGAAGCCAACTCCAAACATGAGCTGACTACAGAGTATGCGGAAAACACCCCCACTTTATCAGCAAATAGTGGAAAAGTAGTTGATAATTTATGTCATAGCATACAAAGTCTCTGAAGTCATACATTATTCATGGAAAAAGTCATCTACTTTGTGTCTTTAAAGAAGACACATTAAAAAGTACAATGTTAAAAATAGATGGCATTTTATTGGAGATCATAATTATTTTAAAAGTTGGCAACAGGGCTTTTTAGTTCCCAAAATGACCTTTCAAGATGAAATGAGGAAAAGAAAAGCTGCTCTGAGGAAGAAGCTATGAAAAACTCCAGTGCATAAAGAAGACATTCATCTTTAATCTGAATTTTAGTATATTCTCCAATGAGAACTGAGGCCAGTAAAATCACATTCAGAAGTGTTACTAAATAGCAGTGTAGGTCTGTTGAATGGCCAAGCATTTGGAACCTCTTTGTGACCAAAATTGTCGTAATACATCTGTAATTTGGAAATCCAAACTTAGCCTGGGCAGTAAACGAGAAATGCACAAATATATTGAAGATCATAAACATGACCAGAAAGCAATCCCTGAATACCATTTACACATCTCAGTGTTGCTACATATATTATCAGTAAACAGATTTGCTTTCATTTCCCTTAATCAGTGTTCATTCTTCTGCTTACTTTCCTCCTAAGCAAAGACCATGCAAAAATATTGATAGTGTTACGCTTTAAATCAACAATAACAGCATAATCAAAGCGGGACAAATAATTGGCCAAAATTATGCAGGAAAGCAGTTAGCAATTCTGAATTACCTTTTGACTCCCCCTTCCCCACCCTTGCTTCATTTTTTCTGCGGTATGTTATGTGTGGTCACTCTCTGGTGCAGGCGCTGGGACCCCAGGTGTGACCTTCCACAGCATTTACCGGGCAAGATCCACCAAGTGAGGATGAACGAGAGAAAGCACCAGCTGCAGGTGACCACGGTGCTATGGAAAATATGATGCCAACTGATTACTTTATCTTTTTCCTTTACCTTTACTCTTTACCTGCCTAAAGGACAGTCAGCTCCTCAGACATGTTGCAGAAGAGGTAGGACTCGAAGAGCATTAGCAAAAGGAATTAGTGAGCTCCCCTGTTAAGGCCAACTCCAGGAAAGTATCCTTCTTCAGAAAGGATGTTAAGTGCCTTGTTAAACCCTGTTGAGGCCAGTGGGACTGAAAAAAAAAAAATGCTTAAATTTAAGCACATCATTAAATGCTTTCTAGACTTAAGCTGTTACTGCATTTCTGACTAGTGCCTTGTTCTTGGAGGCCATTTCATCCCTTAGGGGCAGTGCAAAAAGAGGCACGAGGCTCTTGTCTCTGCAAGGAGGGGATGACTGTTTGCTCAGGTGCACTTCGCCACTGCGTTAAGCAAGTTCCAGAGGAGAAACCAAGTATTCTGTATTTCACTTTTATTTACATTTATTCTCATGTTTATATTAAACAAATCTAAATCAATGTATTAATTAAATAACTGCTTTCCTCTGGTTGCCTCCAGTTTACAGCTGCCTAAATGGGAAGTGGCAACTCTCAAAAATGAATGAGAAGAACAGAGGCACAATGAACCAATGCACTGGCTCCAAAGAGAGCTGGCTTAAAGAAAGATAAATCTAGGACACAATCAGCATGTTCACAAAACTCAGTCTCCTACTGGATAGCTAAAAGGAACTAAATTGTCTAGTGAATGCCTAATATACCTATTAACTGCAATGATCAGGGCAGCAAACTCTATGCAGGCAGTCGAGACAATATGCAGGCAGTAGGCACAGCATGTGTGGCTACAAACAGCTATTACAGCACCAAAATAATAACTTTAACCTCTGCCTTCAAAAAATACCACAAATTCTATATTTTATTATTCATAGAAAATATCCTGCATGAAAAAGAATAAACATGGCTTTAATGCAACAATACTGTATTGTCAGCTCTTGCTAATAGGTTTAATTTTAACTCAGGAAAGCCACAAAAACAAATCAAGCTTTTTGTGTCCCTTTGCATTCTTATGGTTACAAATGAGATTTCCAGCAGCTTAAATTCCAGTGTATGGTGGCTGCCCATTGAATCATTAATTACCTAAGTAGGTAGCACAGTCTAGCTCCCTTCTGGTAGGAAAAAAAAAAATCAGCTTGAAACCCTAAGCTGTGGTTTGTATCTTTTTAAAGAAATCCCATCTGTTAGTTTCCACTCCAGAACATTCAGAAACGCTTGCCTGAAGGAAAAAACCCTAAACCTAAAAATGTCATTGCAGTAGTAGGAGATGGGCTTACCTCCCACTATGTTTTAAATTCAGTACTGCAGTTCTGGCCCTCAAACCCATCTTGTGCAGTGACAGGTCTGAGCTGCAGTATTGAACTTACACAGGTTTGGGGAGCCAAAACTTTACGTTCCTTAGCATAGGTCAGAGCACAGCTAAAAAAGATGCCTATAGGGAGTGGTTAGGAAAAAAGGGCAGATGAAAGTAAAAGGGCACTTAAGCTCTATGCGAGAACACGAGGCTTTGAAAGTATAAGGAAAAAGTTATCATTTTAGAACAAAGAAGAAATTTTCTCCTGTTATTTTTGTTACCATCTGCACCAGGAAGAGCACTGAGTGCTCAAGGCTGTCTATGCTAAGCACTGTTTAAACACACAAGAAGATAGTCCCATCCTTGGAAAGTTTTCAGTCTAGGGCCTTTTGTCCTCTGACTTTTGCACATATTGTAAAGCTGTGCCTCCTCATTTAATGGCAAGGAAGTGCTGTCAATCTAGATAAAGAAAAATGCTTGCTGTGCTTACCATCCCTTTCAGAACACATTTATAATCCATAACAATAAAGTATAATTTATGCATTTTTATCAAACTCTGCATTATTTTAATAACATCTGCAAAGATCAGATTGCAATATGTTCTGGGAGATATTGTTTTGCCCCGAGTTCATAAAATGTTACATTTTTCAGTTAAATCTCCTGCCACAATTTCATCTGCAGTTACCAGTAATTTTTTATCTGTTTTGCCAGATCTCATTTGGAGTGGTAACAGTTCTCAAAGCCAGATGATTTGCAAAACTTTCTTCAGTTGTCTGTGAATATAGATTTAAAGCAGGACAGAACCAGTGACCATGGTTCATTTATAGAATCATAGAATCATAGAATGGTTTGGGTTGGAAGGGACCTTAAAGATCATCTGGTTCCAACCCCCCTGCCATGGGCAGGGACACCTTCCACTAGATCAGATTGCTCAAAGCCTCATCCAGCCTGGCCTTGAACGCTTCCAGGGATGGGGCATCCACAGCTTCCCTGGGCAACCTGTTCCAGTGTCTCACAACCTGCGCAGTAAAGAATTTCTTCCTAATATCTAAAATAAATCTACCCTCTTTCAGTTTAAAGCCATTACCCCTCGTCCTATCACTACACTCCCTAATAAAGAGTCCCTCCCCATCTTTCCTGTTAGGCCCCCTTTAAGTACTGGAATGCCGCAATAAGGTCTCCCCGAAGTCTTCTCTTCTCCAGGCTGAACAACCCCGACTCTCTCAGCCTGTCCTCATAGAAGTGGTGCTCCAGCCCCCTGATCATCTTCATGGCCCTCCTCTGGACCCGCTTGAGCACGTCCATGTCCTTCTTATGCTGGGGGCCCCAGAGCTGGACGCAGTACTCCAGGTGGGGTCTCATGAGAGCAGAGGAGGAGAATCACCTCCCTCGACCTGCTGGCCACGCTGCTTTTGATGCAGCCCAGGGTACGATTGGCCTTCTGGGCTATGAGCACACACTGCCGACTCATATTCAGTTTTTCATCCACCAGTACCCCCAAGTCCTTCTCTGCAGGGCTGCTCTCAATCCACTCATCGCCCAGCCCGTATCCATGTTTGGGATTGCCCCGGCCCATGTGCAGGACCTTGCACTTGGCCTTGTTGAACTTCATGAGATTTGCACGAAGAGGAAAGTAGCCAACACATTATCCACTATAGGATCAGTTTTGCTCTAAGTGCCCTAAGTAGATACAAACTCCTGTTCGTGCCTGCTGCCATCAGAGAACTTTGCTTTAAAAAATCCAGCTACCGAAACTGGAAGTTTTGAAGATCTGTGACTAAATACATGTTTCATGTCGGTTTTTTAGACTGTCCAGCCGATTCCTTATCCACTGAGTGGTCCATCCGTCAAACCCATGTCTCTCCAATTTAGAGACAAGGATGTCATGCAGGACAGTATCAAATGCTTTGCACAAGTCCAGATAGATGATGTCAGTTGCTCTTCCCTTATCCACCAATGCTGTAACCCCATTGTAGGAGGCCACCAAATATGTCAGGCACAATTTGCCCTTAGTGAAACCATGTTGGCTGTCACCAATCACCTCCTTATTTTCCATATGCCTCAGCATAGTTTCCAGGAGGATCTGCTTCATGATCTTGCTAGGCACAGAGGTGAGACTGACTGGGCTGTAGTACCCCAGGTCTTCCTTTTTTCCCCTTTTTAAAAATGGGGGTTATGTTTCCCCTTTTCCAGCCAGTGGGAACTTCACTGGATTGCCACGACTTCTCAAATACGATGGATAGTGGCTTAGCAACTTCATCCGCCAGTTTCCTCGGGACCCACAGATGCATGTCATCAGGTCCCATGGACCTGTGCACCTTCAGGTTTCTTAGATGGTCTCGAACCTTATCTTTATTGGGCTTCTTTCTTAAAAGGATGTATGTGAGAGAGGCATCAAGAAAATCAGTCTTTTCATAAGCTTTGCATTTATTCTTTAATTAAACCCCACCCTGATGGAGGACTGTGCCCAAACATAAGCTTTTCCAACTTTTCTATAGAGTATCCTAAAAAAGATTTCCCACTGAAATATTGACTATCCACCATTCTCAGAGGCATTCACTTCTATCGCAAGGGAAAAGCAGGCACCTGGAGTAACCACTTGAGTCAGTTTAGTTCAACAGTGAACAGGTGCATCCTTCACCCCTGCCCAAATTACTGCTGTATCTCACCAGTTTCTCACTCTTTTATGCACTGATAGGACTTCCAGGGAATATCCCATTTCTCTGTGCTGCGGTAAGCTGAGCTGCTCCAGAGCTTTTCCTTGATGCATTCGGGCAAAATTTGTCTGTCCTTCTGAGCTCCTGAAGAGGACTCTGAAAAGTGACTGAAGTCGATGATTATTTGCAAAGTGGCCAGGTCATTTCCATGAAAGAAAGGAACACTGTGGTTCTGCTCAGATGAAACCATCTGGGACTGAAAGCACACTTGCTCTTGGATCAATACTTCGGGCAATGGGATTTTCAGCAAAACTGGCATAGAAGCCAAAGTTACTTTTGCAATGAAAACCTATCCAGGGCAAGGAGTCCACTTTTCAGTTCCTGAGCAAAATTCACTGTCTTCAGTCTGCTCTTCCAGGGAATGCTCAGAACTGAACAGACTCACCCTTTCCTTGGGGCTATCTAGCCTGAACTGCAAACAGACTCTATCAGGATTTTCCTTCTGATAAGTCAATCAGGATTCCACCAGAACCCTAACATAAGAGGCCTGTGGCATGCTACAATAACAAGCTCTTTTATGTATTAAATTTATCAGTTCTTGAGAAGTACTGAGTTGTCTTTTCCACGTCTAGAGCTGGTGTTTTCTGTTACTCACCTGCATTTTTAAGCAGGTTCCATGCCTCGTATCACATTGAAAGAGCACGTGCTTTTCTCTCCCGTCTCACTTCCCCCACTCTCCATCACTAATCTGACACTGCAGTAACAAGAACCTTACTCGAGGGACTAGGGGTTGTCTCCACACTAGTGTGCATACATCGAATTTGCACGCCGTAATTAAGGAAGGATTAACTGGTAGTTTGCACTAGCTACTGAGACAACTTCAGAAAATAAGCTTTTTATTATAGAGGTAGTTAAAACAGCTGCTTTGCTTTATGACTCATGCACAAACAAGTATAGGAGTCTTCATTGTTGTAATAGAAACCGTAAGAATTGTAGAATTAATGTTATCTACAAGGAAACTATATTAGGAATTCTTGAACCACTGGAAATGTAAAAATTAAACATTTTCTTCCCCCTTAAAACATGTGCTCCACATTTCTTTCATTCTTCTGAATAATACAAATGCACACATAAAGACGTAACTCCATCCCTGGGTTCTGAGACCTATAAAGCAAGGCAACTTTGCTTTCCTTGTTACAAACATCTTACGATCAAGTTATACAACTAGACATAGTTGAACATATATATGTGGTTAAGCCCATTTAAAATGATTTGGAGCTAGGAAAACATATTTGGAATGTACTGCTGGAATCCAAAGATAAGTTATAATATCCCAATGGTATAAACAGAGAGTAGGAATTTATATTAAGTAGTATACTAGAATAAGGTCTCACAGGCAGAGAGCAGGAGTAGGTTAAAAAGTGGATCAGTGCTAGGGGAGGCCAGGTGGAAGATGAGCTTATGAAGTGATAGCTCTGTATTGCCTAAGCTTGTCTAGAGGTGGATGGAGAAAAAAGTTCTGTTTCAAAGGGGACTTCAGTATTTCAAAATGTATGTGTGCTCCTAACCGGGTTTTAGTTTTCCATCGGCAAGAAGAAGACAAGGCAGCTCCAGGATGACCTACCAGGAGCACCAGCGTCGTCAGAGAGAAGACCCTGTAGAAACACCCACCAGGAAAACACAAGGAATTGAAGGGAGAGGGGGAAAAATTGAACATATACACATATAAATGCGCATACGCACACTGCCAACTGTAAATGGCCTCCGTTGTTCCTGATCCCACTCCTTTATTCCCACCATAAAAAAAATTGAGACCCAACTATTCATACAGCATTTCCAGAAATTTAATAGAGCGTATAGATTAAACTCTGAGGGCCAAGCGCTGGTGTCAGATACACCCAATGAAACCCCACCTGAGAACAGAATTTGGCTCAGATTCAGCAGGCAAATGAAAGTTTTTTTTCCACTTTCAGAAGAAACCCAAGTATGTAAAGTTTATAGGCACTAGTAGGAGAATAAATCAATTTAAGTCCATGTCACACCATTCTTTACAGTTTTGTAACAAGGTGTACTTTGTTAGATTTTAATCTGCATACATTTGAGACAGCAAAGCTCTTCAAAATCATCTTTTAATGGCATCGCAATTTATAGACAGTAACTAATTTCAAACTTCATAGCACTTGGCTTTTATGATTATTTCAAATCATTTAAATGCAAATGAATTTCCAGAGAGAGAAAACATCAAATGCCCTTGAGTGGCAACATGTAATAGAACTGCGAGCAGAAATCACAGTAGGAATTTGAAGCAGTCTGATAGGGTTTGACGGGAGGTCTGTATAAAAGTGTTTGGCTAAATCCAATTTACATTTCATTTCACATTATATTCTATTTACCCATTTTGTCATTTTAATATGACTTATTTACTTAATCCTGCTCTGAAATCCAATCTACTATCAAGAGCAAATGTGGAATTCTGGTCAGGATAAGACTTACAGCTATTTTGCATTTTAGGACAATGGTAATACAGTTTCTAAAATAGAGCTAGCTCTCTTTTTCCCCACAGTTAATAACGTTACAGCACCATGCAGCCAAAAACATTTGTGCATGCCTTAAATAATTACATTTCTTTCAAGCTAAGCAATTGTTTGCCTACTGACAGAGTAATATTTCCTGGGAGGCATTGCTAAGCTACAGTACATACAAAATATTTGGACACAGAGTGCTGAGAAAGATCTGAACTATTCTTAATGTGATTGCACTCAGAAGGATGAGAACCGTCCTGGAACTCCCCATTCAGCATCAGTTACAATGAAGCACTACAGGTTGTTTTTTTCCAGCCAGCTGGATTTGCAGGAGGCAGCAAGAGCTGGTCTACCTCTAGTGCTTCCTGTGCTTCGGAATAAACAGTGTGGGGAAGGACCCAACCGCACCTCGTATCTTGGTATCATCCACCCCACTGTCAACATCCAGCCTTTATGTTAAGAAATGGACACATCCATTTTTTTATTTTCCTGAAGAAACAGTACCTATCCATTTGCAATCGCAAAGTGACCAAATGCATTCTGCCCTGCCCTATCCCAGTGCAAATTCTGTGCTAGAAGCTAGAGCAAGCTAAACCACGTCATTTAGCATTTGGACATTGGCAGAGAAGATTCTGCAGTTTGCACAACTTGCAAGGGGATTTGATGATGGCATGGGCTAGACTTACATATGTAACCAAGGTACACATCTCTGTTCTGGGGAAAGACAAACTCCAGTGACTAGACAGGCCCTAATTCTCCACACACCTTTTCTCCAGGCCCAGTATCTGAATGAAGAGGCAAAAATACACTACAAACTCATTAATTCCAGCAAAGGCTATATACAGTATCCTGAAGACCTCCTAGTCTGCAGGAGAGGAGAATGGGGGAACAACATGAGTTTGTGTTGCTGCTGGCATCTGAACATTTTCTTATTTCCTAGAGATGAACTGCACTAAAGACTGCAGCAAAGTCTAAAATTTAGATCTCACATGTTTCCAAAATCTGTATTTTTAAAAGTAACAGAAGACACAAATACCTTCAGATACTCAGGACTATTCATCATTCTTTGCTGTGCTTCCAGCAACGTATGTATGGTTTGCAGAAACCCATGAATATTTTCATTTCTTATCACATATAAATTACCTGATACAGTTGGTACAATGTTTGTCAGTGAAAACTTCTGTAGTCAAGTAAACTGAGTGACAGATTTGAAGGAAAATAGGAGTAAAATATTGTGCTTGGGATAGAGAGATTACTAAAATTGTGCTATTCCAACAGCAGCCAATTTCACAATCAAGATGTCTTTTCTATTGCAAAGGCAATTTTTATATGCCTTCTGCACATAAATGTCACTATCTTGTTTATTATATGTTTCTTTTCCATTTATTTCATTAATTTTGTGTACATTCTCTGTGAAGAGACTTCTAAGGAAGTACATTTGTCCTCTGTTTTGAGCAATTTGTCTTTTGCAAGGGCGATGTAACTGAGTAAAAACAATAATACATGGCCTTTTATCAAAAACTTATCAGCACTGTTCAAACAACTAAGCAGTTAACTAGATTTGAATAAGCTAACTGCTGGGTTAGCTTTGGACCTAGAGTTTGTAAGGTTAGATGCTGGCTATTGTTTTCATTTTTCAAACTTCATGGAAAGAGTTATTAAAATAATGATTCATATATCAACTAGCAGAGATCAAACAGTAACAAACCTATAATAAAGATCTTGAGTCTTTATTATTACTGTGTACACTTCTACCATCAGCTCCCTGGTTGGCTCCCAGGTCTTGGTGACTGATTGTCCCTGCTTCATCAGCGTGGGTTTGTTCACAAGCTCTGCCTGGGAGGTTTCCCTTTGAAAAAACCCAGGATGAGGTCTAGGGGAATAGTCCCTTCCAGAGGCCTCCCTCATAAAGCTGGATGGCCCAGGCTGCAGAAAGTTTTATTCCCAATTCCCTGGTCTTTCCCCAGCACTATCTGCCCATGCTTCCCCCCCCCCATGCCCTCCAGCTGCACTCCAGGGCATGCAGACTGGAAGGTCTGGCCCTGAGCAGCATAAACCCAGGCTAGTCGGTACCACTTCACCTGGCAGCAGGGTTCATCATGTGGAGGTGGAAAATCGAGAACTGTAGACAAAGCCATTATTTGCTGAGGTCACCAAATCATAATTTGCTGAAATTTGCAAAGTACAGTGCTCAGTCCAGCAGGGGAGACGTCAGTGCCTTAGCCATGAGGTTACGCTGCACAAAGGCCACAAAGGGCATCTCCTTGAGGACACCTCTGAATCCTGACCTCAGTCTCGTTGGCTTTAGATTCAGGTTTCAGTCAGTTCTGTGGTTTTGCACCACTTGCATGCCAGTACCACTCAGCCAACTTCAGTGAAGCTGCCCCAGGTGTTTGCTATGTGCATAAAGCCAGGTCCCCCTGCAGGCAGGTGAAGTTTCTCAGTGGGGAGCTGAAATCCACTGCAAAAAAACTTTTATAACAGTAGAAAACAATCTTAATAAATAAAATAGGTGGAACCTAAATCAAAACCAAAATCTGTCAGGAGACACCATAACTCACCTTTCCTTATTTACCCACAGTACCGAACTCCCTTTTTAATTTCTTCCCCCTACTACTACTTTTCTTTTCATGGAACAGTGGTAATATGGAGCTTTGGGTAATATCTGAAAGTCCCTATTTTAACACTTATTTCCTTTTCTGTAATGGAATAAGGCTTTTTCTTCCTGGAACTGTTGCTGCTATTTTCTGAATTTAAATATGGATGTTATATGATAAAAGAAATAATAGAAACTTTCACTGTGAATTAGAAAGTGAAAAAAATCCTTAGACTTTAGGCAATACACTTACAGTACACTTCAAAGCCAAGACGCACTAGTGTTAACATAAGAACAGTTGCTTTGCAAACGTCTGATATAGTTTTTCCAAACCTGCTGAGTGCACTGCTTTTTTTTCCTATGTTTGTTAAATACCCCCTGCCCTAGATAGCTCAGTATCGATAGGTCATTTTATGCACAACATAACTGCTTTGAACAAGTTCTATATTTTTAAAACAAAGACTTCAGTGCCTTTTATATTACAGGAAAGAAAGGGGGGAAAACAACAATAATGCAATTGAACTATAATCTTCAAAAAGTAGCATGGCTGAGAGACAAATCTCTATTTTTATGACTGGACAAACAATAGAAGGAGAGGGGGAGATGTGACAGTCCCATTTCTACCCCACAGATTAAATATGATATGATAAGAACACAGATTGAAGGGATGTGCATTGTATCAGGGCCAGAACTGAACAAGTGTCCTACCTCACCACAATGTGAGATAGAAAATAAGGGACAGACTTCCATGCAGGACATATACACGTCCCATATGTATACTTCATCATTTACAAAATATTCATTATCATTTGAAACTGACATGAAAATTATTAGCTTGAGTAAAATATCAGTTTGCTGATCTTCATTGCAAAGAATTCTGCAATGAAAAGGCTACTGAGATTATGAGCATCTCACAAAACAGTTATTTACCTAGCAAAAAATTACAATTAACATTTAAAAAATATATTATATACAATATCTAGTTCTGTGTATATACATGTGTGATTACACACACACACAAAACTAGGTATTTAGGATAAGAATTAATATTCAGTATCTGGCAAAATATTCAACATTTTCCTCCAGTATAATCATCTTTTTAAACATGTTAGGACCTTTTTGCAGGTCAATCACAGTTTTCAGACAAGCTGTAATTTAAATCAGCTCCATTCTGCATCTAATATGGATGTTTCGCTGAAAAATAATTAAAACTAACCACACTACTTGCAACTCTTCACCTGTCAGAAACAGACCACTGTTGTGCATGCACATTGCTAATCTCAGGGAAGGAAACCTTGCAGAAAAGACAAGGAGGTGACAAAGTAATTGCCTGCAGTGGGTGATGTGAAGAGTTGTAATAAAGAGGCGCTCCCTGCTCACGCTACCTTCATCTCACCTGAACTCCTCCTATTCAGTGACTCACTTTCATTGCCTACACCACCCTTTAGGCTAATAATGGAAACAGATAGCTCTCCTGGCAAGCTACAGAGAGTATATCAGAGCTATCGACTGTATCTCTACTTTTTCAGCAGCAAGATGCTTCAGTTTGTTCATCAAAAGAGTCTCAGCTTGTTTAATCTCCTTTATCAGCCCTGCTTCCCTCTCAGGCTTGCAAAGGCTCCTGCTCCTTAAATTGCTGCCTTCATCTAAGCCAATGCAGTGCATATTTCCCCCTTCTACAGAATGATGTTTCAATGCCAAAGAGAGGGAGCATGAGAGAGAGAAATAATCTTGGCACTCGTTCAGGTTGTTGTGGAGAAAAAGAAGGGAAAAAAACCCAGACTGCCAATGGGGATTTCCTCCGTAATAAGCCAGATGGCATCATAGGATGCTTGGGGAGACTGTTTCTGTCTAATTCTCTTCAGTGGCAGAAACTGCCAAGGCCCGGCTTTTGTGGCAAAACCAGTGACTAGCTATTTTATATTCTTTCTCTTTGCTGTGCATGCTGTCCCCACCTGTCACTAATGCCTTTCTAATGCAGCCAGTGCCCGATACGAGCTCCTTCCCCTCCTTTCTCTCCCTCACTCCCAGACTCCAACTGATATTTGCCTTGCACCTATACCAGCAACATGGCTGCAACGTGTGCTTTACATCCCAGTGACTTATAGGCTAATTCCTTTCTTCAAGTACAAAATATTTCACATAAAGTGGGGAAAACCAGCTGTGCAATTTCTAAAGGTTGCCATCCTGGCGAGAGACCAAAGCCGGGATCAACGCAGTGGTGAAACGGGGAGCTGGCACCCTGTAAAATACAGGCGCTCGGCAGCTCAAATGTCAAGACGGACAACATACTCGAAACGCTGGCTGGGGTTACAAGGCTTTTTTTAACCTATATTTATAAATTTTATCTATATACATATATATCTTCTTCTATATTTTTTTTTCATATCTGCAAAACTTTGGTGTTTCTGTTGCATTCTGAAATGTGGGCTCGATCTCCCTGCATACCAGATGGATAGGAGAGACTGTGTATTCCAGAAACATGGAAAACCTTATAGAAAACCTGTATGTGATTGCTGTGGGGTTTTTGGTTCCTTAGAGTCAGATCTATAAGCTGTCTGCCTGCCTTAAGGGCTTGTATATCCAGTGTATGGACTAAATTTCTTTTCCTCTCCGGAAGCAGACCTATCTTGTATTCAGCATGGAGCAGTTAGATGTTTTAAACTCACTCTTTGCTCACAGCAAAGTAGCATTTTCCCACTACTTTCTCAAGCTGCTTCTTCCTTTTTGACATGGCTCTTTGTCTCCAAGTAGTCATCGTGTGCAGATATCACTGCAGCAGAGTAAAGAAATACATCCCAGAGTGTCGTTTCATATAGGCAATAAAGCTGCTAATGGTTGCTGTAGTAAAGGCACTTACAAAACTTTGCATGCAGTGTGCTGGTAGGAAGGCACAGAGCTAATGCGGTGATGTAGGTTGAGATACAGACAGCTGCTAGTCTGCGAAAGCAGGCCTACAAGTCATAAAAATCACAACATTTATAACCTGATAAGCGACATGTTCATTGATGTACTGTCAGCTGGGATAATCTAAAGAGAATCAGATGTTATTTGCTTTATCTAGGTATAAAATAGGAGAAATAAGGCTTACAGGATTTTCCTAAGATGTAACATGTCATGTCTTCTTGGAAGTAAAGCCATGCAGATAGCTGTCTCATTGTGAAGTTGATGAATGTCTCAAGACAAAAATGTAATTTTTTTTCAATTAAACAAAGATGTACCATTTCCAATCACATTTTTTGATGAACGACAATAGTCTATATCACAGTGGATTTATTCTTTTCATTTACGAAGAGAAACCTGAGGACGGGCAACCGGGAAGCGAGGACCAACCTCCCCTCCTCTCCCCAGCAGCTTTCCATGCCTCTGACAGCAGAACAGAAACCAAAACCTGAACGGGGGTGGGCCTGGTCCTGAAGCATCCTGGGGAGACTGGGGAAGAGCCTCCACCCATGCTGCAGCTGAGACTGGGGCACACTTTTGGCGGAGAGGATCTCTCAGCAGCACTCAGCAGGGCAGGCTGGTCCATAGAGGAGCTGGATGCTGCCCCGTGCAGTGGAGCAGAGCGAGGGGCTCCCCCACCGACCAGCACCCCATCCCCTCAGGGGCAGAGCCCAAACACCCCCACCGGTTCCCCATGTGGCCCCTGCGCCCTCAGCTCTGTTTTTCTCTGCTCCTATCCTGCCGCATTACTTGCTAATGCAGGCGCAGCCATACAACCCCCCCGCGGTGCCTGGGCTCCCCTCCTGTCTGGCCCTCTGCCTGCGGCGT
>NW_008824806.1:5465359-5485075 GCF_000699105.1 Pygoscelis adeliae | reverse complement strand
TGGGGCCAGGGCAAGCAGGAAAGCAGGATTTCTTGACGCTGCTCTGTCTAATGCTGGAAGAGAGACCGGCCAGGCAGAACTGATGGGGCCTAAAGATAGCTTAACACCAGCTTTTGCTGAGCGCTTTCCTCAGCTACACCGTGTTGCAGCCAAAGCATAACCCAAAATCCGAGCCAGTACGTTTAAATAGGGCAATAACAACAAAGCCTTTTTTTTCGCTCCCAGATGCCGATATCTGTGGTGGTTTAGGAAAGCTGTATGTTTTGCCTCCAAAAAGATCCTTTGCTAATAGCAGTAAAGTTAATGTTGTCAATTCCATAAGATAACGTTTCTTTTCTAAGAAATACATAAATTTCTAATAATGTCCCCATACTGTTGAACAGCTATGAATCCTTCCATACTGCAGGCATGTGTGTGTCCTCCTCTATAGAAAACAATGCTGATTTGGGGGACAGTGTCCATTAAATGTAAAAGAAAGCCTTGTGTTGTGGGGGCTTTCCATTTCAACTACATGATTACAAAAGTAATATTTTTCAGGAAATTTGGAAGTATAATGTCTCTGAGGCAAGAGAAACCTCTTGTAGAACAAAAGATTTTTTCAAAATTAGTATAAATGGCAAAGCCTACCCTTTGACTGTATTTTTGAACTGGGCTAGCCTATGGATATCCATCCTTCAAAGAATATTCAGTAGACCTCTGATCTTGATAGCGGCTGCCAGATACCTGTGAAATACAGTGTCTCATGCAAGCTCTAATGCAGTGAAGGGAAGGAGCTCAGGCTGAAGCTGCATTATCACAGTTTTTAAACTGCAACCTCACTGCTCTGACAATGCACATTATTTTGATGTGTGAACATAGTACCATGAGGCCTCTTATCAACATGATCACCGTGCCAGTGGCAGTTTAGAAAACTTCAAAGCAGGCTGATAAATTTCCATAAAAGTCTTGCCAGCCCATAATCAGATGGCCAGGAGTTCCGAGTTGCACCAGAGATAAAAACTGATTATATTAATTTGTCCTCATTTGAACCAAGCAGTCCTACTGAAATCAGCAGTACCCATATGTATTAATATGAGTCCTTTGTCTGCAAGAGCTGTTTTTCTGCCAGTCCACAGATTTAGGGATTTTCTTCATTTCTGCTTCAAAGAGTGAAAATGAAAAGAGCAGAACATAAAACAAAAACTCAGAGGACTCCATGCCATTTAGATTGGAGTTATTTTTCTTTGGCAAGCCAAACCCTGCCTTTGGCCTTTATGTGACTTTCTCAAAGTCATAGTCCTCTCTTTCCTCTTCTAAAATTCAAAGGCAGTGCCTATTGTTGAGATACCATGCTCATACCCAGTTGCTTCTAAAGCAACTCTGCAAAAAATACTCTATAATTTTTCCAAATCTGGAAACTGAACATTTGTTTTATGACTTGTTCCCACCGGGAAGGATCCAAATCAAAAACCCTCCTCCCACCTCAATTTTGCATTTTAACTTTTCCCGGGCTGCCTCACTGGTACAGGCAGCTGCAAGCTCCAAAACATGGACATTTAATGTAATTGTATTTCTTAAGCTGGAAAGGTTTTACACCATAGGAGAGCTAATTAAAGTTATTTTGTAGTGAAGAAGAATGTCATAGAAACATCCAATTTAACTGAGGGGATGGAGAAAAAGCAAAAACCAAAAAAAGCTTGTTCTAAACTTACTTTACAGAGAAACTACCAATAAATTCAGAAGTTTTCTGTAATTTCATCTAGCTCCCTTTCCCTTCCCCTCACCCCCGCTTTATTAAATTAAAGGCCAGAAAGCCCCTTTTTGCCAGCTTTGCTCATCTTAGCTGATTAACGTAGTTACCATCTGTGTTTAACTAACGGGTACCTTTTTTTCTTTTTTCTTTTTTTTTTTTTTTTTTTTTTTTATGGAAATGTATTTCAGAAAGCCCTTCACCTTCACAGGAGGATACCTGGGAATGAAGGATCCGTCTTCATCCTCAGCAGGTTGCTGCCAACCATCCCCTGGTAGAAGTGCGTGCCCTTCTCCCAGCTTCCACGCCTGGCCCAGCGGAGCTGGAGCTGCATACCAGGCAGGACTCCAGAAGTGGTATGGCAATAGCGGCACTGCACAGCACCTGCCCCACAGCACTCAGGGATGGGATGGGACTAATTTGGCCAGGCACAGCACAGTGCAGATGCAATTGCTGCTCCTCCTGCCCCAACCTGTGGATGAAGGTAACGCCACAATGTTGGACAGCTGCTACAGCAGACCCTGCAGTTCCTATAAGCCCCATGTAGTGGTTTAATTTTTACAGTTGTTTACTTAAAGGCTTCATTTTTAATAACTCTGAGAGAAGGATCAAAGCAAAGCAGTGGAGCCTCTAGCATTTTCTCCTGCTTCCTTTCTGTCCTGGCACAAAGAGATGAAGACGGCATTTCCGCAAAGTCATGACTCAAGTATAAAAATAAAATTTACATTTATCATATTTGGAGGCAGCCAAGGAAAACTGATCTCATGGTATGAGCTCTAAGAAAGCTCAGGAGGGAGAAATTAAAATAATTAGTAGCAATTACTACCAAAATTATGGTACTGAATAGGACAGTGCCTAATAATGAGAGGTCGCAATTATTAATGCGCCCTTCTGTATGCTCATTTGTCTTCTCAGTATTGTAGTCATTTGTGTTGTCCTCTAGCACAGCAGGATCCCCAGCACCACTTTCCTTTCCCTTTTATAAGAAGTTCACGATAAACAAGGGTTCAACATGTTCAGAGCAGCAGTTTGTGCCTTCTGAGGGCTTGAAATAATATGGGCTTTTCTTTCAGTCTCTCTGTAAAAGCAACTTTACTGCATCTGAGCTTCATTGTCTTTCACTTTGTTATGTTACAAGGGAATGCGGCTAAGAGGTGAGTAAAACTGAGTTAATTTAGATTTTCACCCAAATAAATGGAACCAGAATCAAACTTTCCATTTTTCTTCAGGCACTTAGGATTTACGCACGCTAGGAAGGTTTATCAGTGGATTTTACTGATGGAGCTAATTTGAGCTACTGATGGAGCTAATATAGATATGACAACAAGAAACCCTTTTAATGTCATCACATTATAAAAATGCTTGCACAGCAGTAGAATCCACATAAGAATTTTTATCAAACTAGCCATCGTAATAAAACTAACACATGTATTTTGCGGTCTTAAAACTTGAAACTCAAGAGAGCCTTGAGAGGTCACCTACACCATCTGCCTACTCTGATACATTTCTACAGATGTATGGTAACTTGGATTCCTAAAAATCTGAAGTTTGTAATATTGGCCTGAGAGCAAATCAACACAAAGGCATGTTACTTCAAAATTCTTAATCAAAAAAAGGCATTTTGGGTCAACCCTTTTCTCCTTAATCAAAATGTTTTCTTTTAGCACAAATATGAAAGTAAACTTCAAAAAGTAAAATTAAAATGATAAATTACATTATTCTATTCCAGAAATTTCATAACGCATTATACCAACTCTAAGCCATTTTTCACAGCCGGCTCTCATTCAAATCAATATTGTCTTGAAGGATGTTTTGATTTCAACATCACAGGATTTTCCTGAGGACAAGTATTAAAAACAGTGTTGACCATATTAATTATTTCTTGCTTTAGCTAAAAGCGGACATAGCATTAAAAAACCCACAATGAGCATAGTACATTATGTTGTTTATAATCTAGAGATAACAACAAAGTTTTTAAAAAATCTAGAAGTCCAATGCAAGCTATTCTCAGGCAAATTAACTGTCTGATATGGTCTAGACAAACAGCAAACTTCCTCCCTTTCTGTAGGGGACCGTGTGCTGGTTTTCGCTGGGATAGAGTTAATTTTCTCCATAGTAGCTAGTATGGGGCTGTGTTTTGGATCTGTGCTGGAAACAGTGTTGATAATACAGGGATGT
Organism: Pygoscelis adeliae; assembly: GCF_000699105.1. Classification (NCBI taxonomy): domain Eukaryota; kingdom Metazoa; phylum Chordata; class Aves; order Sphenisciformes; family Spheniscidae; genus Pygoscelis; species Pygoscelis adeliae. The sequence goes on along the minus strand of NW_008824806.1, from coordinate 5,481,168 downwards.
TTTCGTTACTGCTGAGCAGTGCTTACACAGAGTCAAGGCCTTTTCTGCTTCTCACCCCACCCCACCAGCGAGTAGGCTGGGGGTGCACAAGAAGGTGGAAGGGGACACAGCTGGGACAGCTGACCCCAACTGACCAAGGGGATATTCCATACCATATGACATCATGTTCAGCATATAAAGCTGGGGCAAGAAGAAGGAAGGGGGGGATGTTTGGAGTGATGGCGTTTGTCTTCCCAAGTAATGGTTACGCGTGATGGAGCCCTGCTTTCCTGGGGATGGCTGAACACCTGCCTGCCGAGGGGAAGTAGTGAATTAATTCCTTGTTTTGCTTTGCTTGCATGCATGGCTTTTGCTTGACCTGTTAAACTGTCTTTATCTCAACCCACGAGTTTTCTCACTTTTACCCTTCCGATTCTCTGCCCCATCCCACCGGGGAGGGAGTGAGCAACTGGCTGTGTGGGGCTTAGTTGCTGGCTAGGGTTAAACCATGACAGACAGACAGAAGTCCTCTTATAGATCCAGATGTGCCAGGCTACAGCCTCCACCAGAGGGCTGGCAGAGCAGTCTATCAGAGCACTCTAATTTACTTCAGGAAAAATCAATTAAGTTACCTTAAGTGACTTTAACTGGGAAACTGTTGGGGACAGTAATCACCAGTGATGAGTACACGAGAACAGCAACTTTTTCCATCAACACAGTCGTACCAAAGTGGGCATCTCTCCATTGCTTCAGCATTTGAGCCAAAACCCACTCAAGTCAACAAGATTTCCAGACTTAAAAAAGTAGAATTTAACCCTTGTTCAATCTGTGGCTATGAAATAATGCTTCTCTCAGCGTTTCTTTGTCATCCATTTCTATATATATTTCTTTGTTGCTTGGGCACTGTTATGATTGGGTAACCTAGACCGAAAGAGAATGTCTTGATAAAGTCAACACTGCATGTCTGAATCAGTACTACAGAAAACAACAAATGTCACTCTGCTGCTTCTGCCACTTCAGCACCACACCAAAGGTCACTAATTCCTCGGGAAGCTGCCATAAATAGCCTGCCTCTCATACAGAAATGTTCTACCAAAAATTTAACTCAGAGTCGCTTTATATTTTCACTATCAGTCATCAATACTTTTTGACAATCCTTTGCTAGAACACACTTTCCATCTTAACACCTTATTAATTCCATGGCTACATCTTTCCCCACACTCCCACAGTAATTCCAGGACTCCCACTCAAGTTTCACTGACACCAAGAAGTGTTTTCCACCATAACTAGATGGGAAACTCGCTTTGTAGTGATATAGCTCCTGTTGACAGAGCTGTGCTTCTGCCTGTTCCTCCCCAAAAGTTGAACTATACCAGCAAAGACCTTTTTCTATGTTAGTTTAAACTGAATCCACACTAGCACTTTTGCCAGTACTGAAATACTGCAGGGGAAAAAAATTTACATCCAAACCCACCAGTTCAATAGGAACAGAGGTTCCCCTGTGAGATACGGCCTCAGTTGAGCAGCAGCTTTGTCTCCTCTCGCACAGGCACCCTTGGTAGGAAACAAAAAAATGTCTCCTATGAGTGTTAATACAAATAGGGCACCTTGTAGTATATTGTTTGCTGCACACAACAGCCTATGCACATGAGGAAACAAATAATCTCAGAAGAGAGAAGACTGATCCTTTTGCATATTTACCAGCTGAACTACCTGTTTCAACAGAAAGTGCATGCATGTGTGTGTGTGCATGCAAGAAACAGGGAAATAAGGGAGAAAACATTGTGTCTTCAAGCCTTACTGCTCAATGTTGCAGTACTGGAATCCAGCTAGACATCCCCCAGCTGGAGAAACCTCCCTCATCTGCTGCCTGGTGGAACTGCTATAAAAATAAATAAATACTGAAGGGCTGTCTTCTGCACATCGCTGCTTTCTGACCTCTGTGAGTAAAGATGACTCTACCACAGCCAGCACAAGCCTCCAAAGATTATGGAGGATGTTTTCAAAGAAACAAAATGAGCACAGTAAACCTAACAAACACTGGAAAACATTACTGGGCAGCACAGTAAACACTGAAACGGAATAAATGAAGGGCTTTGCTTCAGGGAAAATACCGTGAGTAAAAGAAAAGGCAGATGAAAGCAGCCATTCAGAAACCGCATAATCAGATGTAGACATATCTTCAGAATATAATAAAATGAGGACATGAATCCCATATCCTGCCCTTCGCTCGATCAAACATGAACCTTGTTGGTTCAGAAATACAAAGGCTTAGAAGGAATTAGAGGATCTCACTAGATGGACCAGGTATTTAAGACCAAATAAAAAAAAAAGCACTGAAGATGCTTCTTTGAAACATTTCATACAGTCTTTTCATGCTTGCAAAAATTTATACCACTGGAAATAATCTAGGGAACAAAATTCAAGACATAAACCCTAAAAAGTATACTACCCAAGGGATGAATACTGTAATTATATAAAACCTGTTATGGTACTTAATAATGTGTAGCCTACCTGTAATCAAGAGGACTAACTCAGCAGGCAGAGAGCAAAATCTGTACCTTAATTTCTCTTCTTACTTAAATTAAAAGGCTCATTTTCTGTAGGATTTTCAAGGTCCTGGTAATCTTCAGACTTACCCTTGAATTCTTCATTTTCTTCTGCTGCTGAGCAAAGTCTTGTCTTCAAATTGGCAGCTTTGAACTGTTGCCTCAATGAATGATTGCAGCATCTTAAAGCCTGCAATGAAAACAGCAGCAGTTTAGGTGGAAAGCAAAATATGAGTAACAGGTAAATGTATCATGTAGTTTCTACTGTCATACTGTCCCTCCCTTACTAAAGGCCCTTTTCCACACCCTTCATCTTCATCCCACAATTACTGACGTATTTTCTTCTTGTTTCTCATTCTTCCAGGAATGCTGCTAAGGTACAAGGTGCTTTTTGGGACAGCAGGATCACAGTGGAAAGATTTGCGCTCATTTCTCAAAATGGTGGAGCCTATATTAAAAATTTCCTCACACGCATCTATTCAGCCTATATTTCTATTCTTTTCTGTTCTATTTCTCCTGTTGAAGCTGGTTAAGGTACTGGAAAAATTAGTTGAACAAGTGGAAAAGTTTGAATATGCTTATTTAAAGTCCATCTCTGTATTCAGCTTTGGTATCTGAGTTTTGCTGACTCAGGTTTGCTGATTGAAACTTTGCTAACTTGAAACTTTTCAGCCAGTGTTTAGTCACAGGTCAGACTTTTATTCAGTTGAGTCAGCACTCACTCACCAAAAGATTTGAAAGTAAAAATTATGGGCTATGCTTCGAAAGCAGCATAGACATCTTCTATTCAGATTAGACACAACGTCCCAGCGCTAGGCAGCTAAGCCCTCTGTGTAGTACGGTGAGTAATTTGGCATGGCATCTACAACTCTACTGCAGCTGTCAGCAAGTAGGAAAAGATAAAAATACATCTTAAATCTCACCTTCAATGTGCTCCTGCCAGACACGGCATCACAGACTTTTTCCTAATTTAGATATTTTTGTGTTTCCTTGTACAGATAGAACAGTGTGGGAATGCTGTGCCACTTCCACATACATGCCAGAAGAAAAATGGCCACAACTGGTGACCTAGCTAAGTGATGAAAGTATCTACCACGGATGTTGAAGACCTATGCTCTGATTTCCTACCTCAAAATTTTTCATGTGTTGCATAAAGAAGCCTTGGAGCAGGGAGGAAACCTGTGTCTCCCTTCACCTAAGCAAATGCTAGCTTTATTGGGCAAGAGAGTCCCGTCGAGGCTTACTTTATATCTGGTTCAATAACTGCTGAATTCTTCCTTGAGCAGTGGCACAACTTCTGAAGGAGGTGTGGATGGTGCCTGCGCCACAGAGTTGCCCATAGGTCTAATCCTCTTGAGGTGGTAGGAGCTAGAGTCCGAGGAGACCATCAAGGCTGTGCAGACATTGCTGACGTTTCCCCGACTCACATAAGTGCTTCTGAGAACCCAGCCCCAGCCCTTGAAAATTGACCTGGAGATCATTAGGGAGCCAGCAAAGTGCCTGGTGCATGGATTGATGTTTTCTGAGAACTGCTGCAAAGGAAGCGGGCGGCTGCATCTGCCAGCTGCAGCTTTTTCAGATCCTGCTTTCAAGCCAGGATGAATGTTGTTGTGATAATCGAGTATGCAGGCAGCGGAGACATCTGACTAGGACAGGTCCTAACTGGAAATGATGGGATGCATTGCTTTTTGCAGGTAGGGGATCCAGCATCAGCTGGGCTTATAGGCAGTCTCATCTCTTGCAGGCTCCCCTAAAGTGCAATGCAGTTAATATTGCAAGTAAACCAGGATTCTGGTTGCACAGCAAGAGGAATGTGTCCAACTGGCAGGGAGAATAAATACTTCTCCGAACAGGCAGTAATCAGTTAACATTACTCTAAAACAAACATTGAGAAAGCACAGCACTTTAGCAATTAAAGGTCCAAATTTGCAAAATTAATTAGTGTTTCCCACAGCATAGCACCCTACTTATGAACAGCTCTATTGTAAATGTATGATGCTCTAATATGAAAAGAGAGCATTCTTATGTTAATTATCTAATTAACTAATCTGGGCACAATTAGCAGCTGAAACAGCACAGCATTACACTATCTTCCTTCTCTTCCGGATTCAAGATTGCCTTTAAATACGTACTTTCAAGTGGCAGGGGACCCTGGTGATAGAGCTTGCTACCACATTAACCAGACCTTGGTGCCAGCAGAAGTTCCAATGAGCAGGCACTGAAACAAGAGAGGGAGAAATATCTTTGGCACATTATTTAGGAGAGGTAGAGTCAGCTATTTAAACCCACCCCCAAAGTTAGCCTGCCCTCCAGGAAAGCCATCCTTGTCCCTTCACAGAAAGTCAGAGTGAAATGCTCAAGAATACAGTCGTCTGTTTCTCTGCCCCTCTGGAAACCCAACGCCACTTAACAAGACCTCCCTGACACCAGTATTTTCCAAAGGATGGCTCAGTGGCTATTTCAGAGGTCTGAAAATAGACAGTCTGTCTCATTCATTTCTACTTTGCTGCCAGGATAGCTATTGACTTCACTAAAGTTTACTGTGTCATGAAGAGAAGAATTAGAGAAACCGCGTGCAGATCTCTGACAAAAACATACCAGAGAGAAGTACGTTTGCTGAAAACAGTCTAAATCACCCTCAGAGGATGGCTTAGACAATGTCTCAAAGTCCTGCCTCACCTTCCATTACAATGATCCTAAAACAGGGGTAGAAATGTAAAGTAAAATATTTATTTCAACATTTTCACATTTGTATGTTTCCGCATCTGCTTTAGATAGCATTTTTTATTTAGGAAATTGATTTTCTGTTCAGTAATTAAAAAAAGGAGAAAAAGGTAACATAAGCTGAGAGTGAAAAGTTCTATACTGAATTGTACAAAATGTTGATCAACTAAAACTTTTTTGCTTTATCTTCCTTTTGGGTGTTTTTGCTTTTAGGGTTCTATTTGTTTGTTAGTTCATTTTTTAATATAGGAAGGAGGATTTTCCATTAAAGAAAGAGTTTGGGTAGATATACTGTAATGTTCCCCCTCTCTCAATTTTTCAGTGCTCTCCAAGAAAGAGAGGTGTAGTCACACACCTTTGCCTATGCAGTGCAGGGTTGTTTTTGAGACAGTGCTGATCTATTGTGCATTATAGAATTACAAAATAATTTATGTTGGAAAGAACCAGAGTAGGTCATCTAATCCAACACCAGCAAGACTAGCTAGATCAGCTTACTCAGGACTTGTCCTATTGAGTTCTGAGCATCTCCAAGGATGGAGAATCCAGCACTTCTCCGGCCAATCAGCTCCACCTTTTGCTGCTCTTACAGTGAAAAAAATTTCTTAATAGCTAACTGGAATTTCCTGGCTTCCAAGTTGTGTCTGTTGCCTTTTGCCCTTTCACTATGCGTCTCCCATAAGAGTCTGAATTCATCTTCTCTACAGCCTCCCAATAGGCAGCTGCAGACAGCAATGAGACCTCCCTTCAGCTGTCCCTTCTCCATGCTAAAATAAACCAGTTGCCTCAGCTTCTCCTTCTACAACACTTGCTCCACCCCTGATCACCCTGGTGGCCCCTCCATTGGACTTGCTCCAGGTGGTCAATGTCTTTCTTGTGCTGAGAAATACAAAACTGGACTCAGTACTCCACCTGACCTCTGACTGGTGCTGAGTGGAGGGGAACGATCACTTCCTGCAGCCTGCTGGCTGCACTCTTGCCAACACAGCTTCATAGAGATGCTCTGGGTTCGGAAGGTTACAATGCAGCACTCTGATGGACAGGTTCTGAGAAACCTGAGCTAATATTGAGGTTGACCTGGCCTTCACAAAGCAAGGATGTAGTAGGTCTTCTTCAGATGTCCCTCCAAATGAGGTTGGCATGCAGGTCTGTGCAGCTCCTCAGTGGGTTGCAGTCACAGGCACTCACCTCCAGCACAGGTCAGCCCTTGCACACAGGAGCCCAAAGAGTATATCTACATGGAGCAGCACAGACTTTGCTCAGAGTCTGCGCACTCCAGACTGATCCCTGCTTCATCTCAGGGACCACAGCACACCCTGAGTCAATAAATCCCACAGGGAGAAAGAATGAATCATCTCAGCAACAGCATTGCACTAATGAAACTCTAAAACATCCAGCTGAAAGCTGCCTTGCACACCCTCAGGTCCAAGGAGAGGCACTTGCATTTGTCCATACTCATCTGAGTAGACATGACCAGAGCCTGAGACCATGAACAGCCCATGTGCAATGCAGGGGGAAAAAAGCTAAACAAGAACAAAAAAAAAGAGAGAGACTTGGCTCTTAAACAATGACTCATGAATTAGCCACACAAATCATTGCATCTCATAACCTCTATAAGCCAAAAAAGAATAAACTACTTCAACCATATAAAATTCCACCATATCAAGAATCAACCATAACTGACTGATAGGATGACAAAGAGAACTGCCTGCCTTTGCTGTGGGATAAATCAGCATACTTAATATATGCTACCAGGTGCAACCACATTTCCATGTGCTTTATTTAAGCCTTGCATGATTTGTATAAAGAACATAAGAACCCTTTGAAACTCTCCCGCTGTCCCAGAAATGACACCTCATGACCATGAGGTACTCTGGATACCTTTACTACACTATTCCTAAAGCAAAATATTTGGGTTTGTAGAATCTTTTCTTACAAGCCGTAATGAGCCTAGACACCTACCAGTTCTCCAGTCAGATACAGAAGTCAAAGCAACCTCCTGCCTAAGCTCTGCAAGGAAACCATCACCTCAGATGCTAGGTCTTGCACAACACAGCAGGGCTCAAGTGTGCATGGTGGCCTCCAAACACCATGTGAATAATTGTCCTACCTACACATAAGAAATTACTGTACCAAGAATCCTGGATAATGCTTTATCAAATACCTTTATTTCAGGAAAATTCTCACCTCTTTTGGGGAACACAAAGCCACAGGTGCTTTAGGGGCACAAAACCCAATTTGCGACAGCGAGTTTTCAAGCTAGAGGCACTAGCATACAGCTATATGTCTTAGTATGGATTTTACCACTGTACAGAGCCTCTTGAGTTCCACTAAGGAATTACAAGGACACCAGGGCATCCAGTAAGGCATCCGTTTACAGACACAAAGCCTGATTTTTGTCTGGAAACAGCCATTTCAGAATTTCTTCCTTAACCACGTAATTATGGAAAATATGTAGAAAAACAGCACCCTGTGACTTACATTACAAATTGCTATGAAGCAACAATGTTTGAATTTTGCTATGCTGAGTGCAAACTTTTATCATCAGACCAGGGGAAAAAATATTTATCACAGATACATAAGAGATACTCATGACCTGCTTATGGATATCCCACTAGCTGGAAAAAAGACACCGTGCAGTGTTAATCAGACACATGATTTTCTGGTTCATTTCTTGAGCATGAGTCTTGACTTGATTTTTTTTGGTAAAGTACTTTTCGGTGAAATAAGTCATGAAAGTACTGAAATTCATCCTCTTTTGGGACATCTAAGTGAGTGTTTCCAAATTCCTTACATTAACACATCAGTAGAATTTGTTACAAATATTACTAGTTTGTGCCAGAAAGTTTATAACAAGATGCTGGCTGGCTACCAAACCACTAACCCTCTAGGACTGGCTTAGGGACAATTCAGTATGTTATTTAATGAAAGAGAGTATATGGCCTATGAAGGCCTGGAAGACTTATTTTACAACGTGGCTTGCTTACTCAGTGATCTAGCTTGGCAGCTCGCCGCTCAGAGAGGGACCCCACCCAGGCCAGCTATGCTAAGACCAGACTATCATCTGAGCCATTGACCCTCCTATTTGGCTCAGATTGCCACCAATTGCATTCAGACTCTCTATTTTAAAATAAAGGCAAATGATGTGCACAGATATCACCCTTTATATAGGATGGAGTGCTGATGCCCTGCTCCCATTCAGCAAGCGATTATAAAGGGCACGAGCTGCATTTTAGCGGTAAAGCTGAACTTCTGGTAATGCTTACTGATACTTCATTTTAGGGTTTGGGTTTTTCTCCTTTTTCTAAGAGGAAGATCAATACCATACTTTTCTCCCCCATACTGTCTTTCATCCTAAAATTCTTCCCAGTTTAAACATATGTTTACAGTAATATTTTTTTTAATCCGTTCCTGAGCTATGGGAATACAGAAACACTGTGGTGTAATGTGCAGAACATCACTGCTTCTTAATTGAAGCTGGGAAGCAGTGAATATTGCCTTTACCTGGAACTACAAAGGTAATTAAAATAGCTGGAACATCAGGTTAATTAAAAACCCCTCTCTGACCTAGGAAGATTGTTACTGAGTCCAAATGATCAGATCCCTCCTTTAAGATCATCCACGTAAAGCAGTTTTTTGTATAAAAGGACACTGGTACTTTTCACATTTAAAAAAAATAAAATAAGTGTTCAGATCCTGACAAGGTGTTTCTGGACTCAAAGATGTTTGTGCATGATGATTCTTCATGCAAGCTAACAACTGTATTTCTGTAAATCTCTGTTTCCTTAAACTATTACTCCCCCTCCCCACCCCCCGCCAGGTGCTCCTCTTTGATTTAAGACTACAACTGAGTTAGTTTTAGGATTATTTTACAGCACAGAGCAAAACCAGTGTCAAGGACCCGATGAGCACATAGGAGGCTGTTATTGATGAGTTATCATGTAATCACCGTAAAGAGGCTGTGCATTCTGCTCTTTTCCTCCTCCCTTTGAGGACTGACACATCAGAGGTTTCATGGCACTTTCAAAAACTATCTTATTAATTTTTCTCTAATGTCTGCCACACTGCTTATGCCAAGGACTTTCCTGACTAGCAACAACTGCAAGCCTAATGAAGACTTTCTAGAAATCTCCTTCAGATTTGAGACATAAGTCAGGAACATCATGTACCGAAATGAGCAAAATGACTACCAAGACCTCAAGGTACCTGGCATTTACAACGTGGCAACCTTCAGCAGCCAGAGGGGAGAAAGTGCAGCTCTCCTCCTCCAACAATTCACATTCAGAGTAGCTGCCTGGCTCTTTTCTCTCCCCTGCTAAATCAAATTCACTGTTATTCTTGTAGTTTAGATAGTACTGGAATAACAGTGTCTTTAAAATACACATGTTCTCCAGAGATGTTTACCACTAAATCTTTTTTGTCTCTATTTCACTAATTAACACTGGTACAACAGATTAAGTCATCCATGGGTTTGTGTTCTGCTTTACTGGTGTTTAAGCCACACGTTGATATTCATCTTTTGGAACCAAAATGCGGCAATAAGCAAGACAATATATTTCAGCTCATCTTAGAGCAGCAATTCTCAGTCCCTAATGGGGCAGGGTAATACCTCTTAGGGGATGAGAGAAGCCTCGTAAACGCTGCTCCCACCCTGTCCATCTCCACCGCTGAAAGTTTTCTCCATTCTGGCAGCCATGGGAGGAGAGTGGTATTTATTTTATGTCAGTAGGAACATGGGGATGAGATAGGGTGAATGGGAAAGGGTCAAAAGGCAATGGCTGCTTGCATGGTGATGACTATCTGATTGGATTGATTTGATTAATCCTCTTCCTCGTCGCTGGGCAATGGTCAGCTGAACCAATGCAACCAGCTGAACTTGTGCAACCATGCCAGAACTAGAGAAAAGGCTGCTTTTCCTCTTTGTGGAGTTCCCCAGGCCCAACAGCTCAGGTGAGGCCACTTTTAGCCTGAAATGTGAGAAGCTGGGTTGTGAGGGAGAGATCTCTGCGGAGTTTGAAGTGGCACAGAGACCAGGGTAACCATGAGAGAGGGGCAGGTTCTGGATACAGACATCATGAGCAAGCTTGGCTCAAGGGGTGCTGCAAACCCCCACTGGAAGGTATTTGCAGGATTCAGTAGGGGACAAGGCCAGCTTTGGTGGAGCTTGTTCTCGCGACAACAGGAGAGACAACAAAGCACACAGCATTTTGCTCTATGGAAGCCACAGGGCTGCAGACAGGTGCAGAACAAGAGTACTGACATGGGAGTAGAAAACCAGCAGGATGGAGTCCAAAGTATTACAGCAAATAGGAACGGGGAGGTGGGCATCATGTAAAACATGCACAAGATGCTAACTTTGAAAGTCACATTGCATGTCTGGCTGTGGCAGGCATGCTTTTGAGGTACTAGCTTTCAGGGATGTTCTTTAATCCGTTTGTACTATGCAATGAACATTCATACCCTATTAAAATATTCCTTCCCCATTGTCTACTTAAAATCCATTGTTTTCCCTAATAGACATGAAGAGTTTGAAAATATTATTTTGGTGTGAATCCAGCAATCCTGAACTTTCTCCTGCTATTTTGATCATGAGGACATAGCAGTAGGGACAGGCCTGTGACAGCTACCACCTCATGTGACATGGGGCACACAGGTTGCACAAGGCTGTGCCAGTGACATTTTTCTTCCCACTTTTTCAGTCCTACTGCCCAGTAAATCTGCATCTGAGATAAACGGCAGAAGTACCGCTATAAAAACATCTCTCAGTACCAGAGTGATACAGAAGTCAGTGGAACACCTATTTTTTGTCACAATTCTTTCCATCTTTATGTCCAATCCAAAATAAATAAATAAAATTTAAAAATACCGTTGAAAATAATGAAGTCCCTCTTACCCAGTTCAGCCAGTGTCTCCAAAGAACTGGAAATAGTTAAATTGATATTTATGCAATTCATCCCAACTCTGCAGCCTACCATCACCCAAAGAAAACTTCCCCTTATAGAAGAGGGGAAGTTTATCTAGCTGCAGTCTTGGATTACCTCAGTTCAGTCCTAAGGCAATACCGATGCCAATTATATGATACATGTACCATACATCTTTAAATTATCTGTAAAAAATCCCTGAGAAATAATTTTTACTGTCATTCTAATCAGACATTGAAAATACAGCTGACACGCTTCCTTACCTGTTGGTATGAAATTAAACTTTTGATGTGTTTGGTAACAGGTTCATTCTTCTGTGTGTATTAGTTATACAATTAGTACAGCAATCATGGATTTACTCAGGTCTGTAAGAAGACTTTAATTCCTTTACTAAACACCAGTTAGCCTACATGCTTCCACATCACTTGAAGTGTTAAAGCAACTGCTCATCTCCCTCCACGTCCTCCCTTTACATTAGGGCTGTTTTTGACCCTCTGGGTTTTCACTAAATTCTTTGTGGTCAATAAGTGCCAGTTAATCTTATGCAATCTCTTGTCTTTTGTACAAAGAGCCAAACAAATAAAAATTGTAATTTCACTCTAAAGGAACAGGATTTTTTTTTTAAATCTGAATAATTTTCATAGAGGCAGAAAACTTTTTTTCCTTCAGTCTGTAGAGCCTGAACATTGGATGACTAACTAAGGCAACTGCAAATGGTTGAGACTTTTCAACCATCTTCGACCAAAGAGGTTTTTCAAACCCTGCTATCCAACTCAAGTCGACTTACCCAGTTTTAAAAAGTACCATTTTGCCTAATCCATTAATTGTGTAGACAAGCCAATGTGATATCTTCGTTAACTCACCTCCACATTAATGTCATCCTTGCCACTGTGGATGTCACCAGTCTAGATCCCAGTACCCCTCCCCAAGGTGGCATCATAACCTCTTTTAGTATGTTCAGAGAACATAACCACTAACCAGAATTTCAGCTTTTCCACCTGATTTAACTCACAACAAACTTTAATGAAATAGCACTCTTCATAGAACTGTCTCTAAACGCCTAAATCTTCCTATGATCATCATGAGGAGTGGTAGCCTACAAACTGCCTCTTGTTAGAAAAAAAATATTAATAGAGCATTAAACCTACCTCCATGAAATCAGCAGACATATGAGAAAAAAAATTATGTACAGACATACTCTCAATTCTGTCCATTTTTTTCTAAAGAGAACATTCAAAATGTCCACCTTAATGAACGCAAAAGGACTTTGAACCTCGCCAGAACATTACTCTGAAGAGCTTACTTATCATCCTAACCTAAGACCTATACAGATAATTAACTGTAAGACAACCCTATTCTAAAGAAAGTTTCTCAAACTTCCCCTCCTAGCAGCATCCCAACTTCGCTAAAGTCATCTCAGATGTAAACCTTTACAAACCAGGAACCTGACCATGCCTGAGGAATAAATGCAGGACCTGACAACACATCTCCACAGCCACCAGCGTGGATCCCACAAACACACACCCTGGGAGGCATATGACCATGGAATGCACCTTTTTCCCTCATTGAAACGACTCTTGTGAAACCAAGTAATCACTGTTTCCCAGAGCAAACTCACAAGTAAAACAATACAGGACACTAACACCCAGGTACCAATAGGAGAGCACTTTTCACAAAAAAAATATTACACCTCTGGTTTCTTAATCCTGTTACTCAAGAGAGATGTGAACCTTCAACACCAGCCTGGAAATAAAAGTTCATAATTCTACTGGCTACTTGAAATATATGGATTCACTAGAGCTACAAGCTTTATATCACATTATAACTTTCCCCACTACCTACCACACACTCACCATTGCTTGTACCATGGACAGCCCTGACCCTCTATTGCCAACCTCAACATTACTTCTCAGTGATTGCTGAAACAATGGAAGCGTCACCTGAAAATTACACTGACTGCAAGAAGACAGACGGAGGTTTGATTTAAGTACACTTCTACACAGATGACTACCTCCAAGGGAGGCAAAGGAGAAATCCACATTAGGAAAGTTTCCCATACTATGACTGAATAAAAGAATGGGCATAGTATCATGGAAAGAATTTGGGGACTTTGAACAAAGACATTTCTTCATTTAAAGCTTCATGATATTAATGTTTTGGGGGTTTTATTGCATTCAAGGTAGCAGAATTTTTGTAGTCTTTGAAAAGAAAGAACTTTTCTTCAAACGAACATCTGGCTCCATCCTCAATTTCCTTCATCAGAAGAAAATACATTTGCCAAGTGCTTATGCAAAAAGAGAGGTAACAGTAATAGAGTTGGATAAAAGAGATCAGCAACATATAGTAGACTTTCTAAAAAAAGTCCCTCCTACAGTTACACATGGGATATCTGATTTGGGATCTACTGTAGGATAAAGCTCTAAGGTAAAGCCATGCTAGGCAACTGAAGAAATAACAGAGTGACAAACACCAACACAAAACACAGCTATATTCCAAAGGAGTCTGTTAAAAATGACACAAGCTCATTCACACTTTGAAATCTAATCATTTGGTTCATTCCCTCCGTTCTATTTCAGCCAGGATATCTGTAAGACATTTACCCACCGTTAAATTGGTAGCCGCCTTTGAGAAAAACTGATCAAGTCATGACCACTACTTTTCTTTTATCATTCAGGGAACAAGTAATTCTGAACTGTATTACGGTAAGCTTTCTGATTTGAATTTTGTTTTCTGGTTCTCTTTGCTTTTTGTCTGCTGTCATTTTTTTCCTGGGGATATATTTTGCCACTTGGGAAGTTCTGAGAAGATAAAACACTGTGCGATTAAAAATTCTTAACTGTCCAAAGCATGTGTGTTTGCATTTGTGGAGGCTCTATATTTATTCTCTGTCTCCCTGGAAAAGCTCCTAGCTTTTTTCTTTCTAGCTCATCTCTGGCACTTCATTTGTAACATACTACAGGCTTCCAAAGACAGATGCAACAAAAAAAGGGAGAGAAAAAATGCTGAGTTCATCACCATAAATTATTGATGTTTCTTCTACTTAACTTACTCATCAGGATTCATTGTTAATGAGGTGTGGATTTTAGTTTTAAATTTGCCATGCAGCACTGCAAGCATTCAATGTGAAGCACTGCATTAAAAAGGATTTCTCCCAATGTGTGTCTCTGGTTCCATTTTCTGCAGTAGGTTTCTGCAACTGTGCCTTGGCAGGCACTGGTGGTATTTATCCACAGCACAAAATGCAATAAGAAACAGAAAGACAAGAGGAAGATTTTTATTATGTAACTGATAAAATACAGAAACAGATGCTGTGCGATTGCTCTGGAATTAGTTGATTTATTTAAAGGGTTAATTGACTCATTGTATTCCTGTGGGGTAAACTGGAATTCAGATGAATTTCAGTGATCCAGCATCTGGGAGCACCAGGAAATCCGCCAACCTATATTACTGAATTTTCATCTTCCAGTTTGCAACTATGTTAAATTAGGGTCAGATGCTGCTGCTGTTGTCGTTCCTGATGGTGGACTCCCACTGCCTTTAACAGAAACAGAAGCTGGCTTGTAGGCTGGGGTCAGTACTGGGATGTTCTCAGTTAAACAGCCAAAGCGAAAACTGGGAGGGAGGTGGGAGTGAACTGGTTTGGCTTTACCCCAGAGGAAGTTTCCACCAAAGCACGCTAAAAAAATAAAATGGGATGGCAAATTGATTCGCTTTAGGGTTTTTCTGGAGGGCTCCAGCAGTTGCCTGACCATCTGAACCAAAACCAGTAGGAACTTTATCAATGACTGCGGGAGGATCAGGCATAAACCAGTGTGGCATCTTTTTGAAAACTCCACTTGGCCCATTGTGCCACAAGGCTTCCCAGGACTGAACGTCACTTGCAGGGCTCCACACAGCACCTACATACCTTCTGATACAGCTATCGGCCCCAGACATCTGCGCAGGAAGAGCAGCCCAAGGCTGAGAGGCTGAAGCTTGAAATCCTGGTTCATCATCTACTTCCTGTGGGACTTCGGGAAACCTGTGTTGTCTGACTGTGCCACAGCTCTTTATCTGTAAATTAATACTAGCAGTTCACTGCCTTAAAGATCTATTGCAGGGATAAATACATTATAGCTTATACAAAGGGTACAAGATCAAATGAGTAGCTAAGACAGGCCGACATGAACATCTTGGGGTTTTTTTCATCCTAAATCAGGCAAACTAGCAATTAAAGTGGCCTTTTTCTGCTACATAGTAAGGGGGGGGGGGGGGGGGGGGAGGAGAACACTTAAAAAGCTGCTCCTAAAAATATAAAATGTATTTTAATTATGAAGGGGAATTAATTTTAGATTGACTGAGGAAAATCTCATGGGGCATCCAGCCAACCCATCCATCTCCTATCACCAGAGAATTTCAGCTTTCCAAACAGACCTGTAACATTCCACTTCTCGGGGTCTTCTCTGAATACTGAGCTTATTATCTTTCGACTCCTTCATTATCTGTCACTGTCATAAAAAGCAGCATATACTCCTAAGGAAATTAAACGCTGAAGAAAAAAATGTATTAGGCTATCTAATCACCCTTCCCCTCCCCTTTCCAGGGTTTCTCCCTACCGTATTGTCTTTGCCCTTCAGCCACACGCAAAACCTTGTCAGCT